>NC_057798.1:528871215-528875806 GCF_018294505.1 Triticum aestivum
GGCAGCGCAAACGGCGGCGGCGGGAGGTGAGGCGGGTCGGGTGGAGAGGTGGGGCGGCGGTGGCGGTATTTATGAAGGGGGGCGGCGGCCGGTTTGGGGAAGGGGGCGACGGGTCGGGGTCGGCCTCGGGAGGCGTGCCCTAGCCGGACTCGGCGGCAGCGGCGGGTCAGACTCCTGCGGGAAAGGCGGCGGCGACGCGGGCCTGTCCTGGCTCGGCTGGGCCTTCGGCCCAGTCGGGCGCGTGGAACTTTTTTTTTAAATAAAATTTCGCCGAAACTAAGAAAAAAAATCTAGAAAATAAAATAAAATTCTAAAAATGCCAAAATAAATTTTCGTTTTCTAAATAAAATATTTAGAACGAGACGAACATTTTCTTGGCCCTAAAATGTAGTTTTGAAAAACGTGCAATTTTCCTAAATTCAAATAAAAAGCCAAAAAACTCCGAAATAAAATCTTATTTGATTTTTTATCTAATCCTCAATATTTCTTTATTTTTTTGGGAAAGTCATTTTATTCCCGCCCTCAAATTTTTATAATAGAAATAATTGAAGATAAAAATAAATAAAATCAAATGATCCTATTTTCAAAATTGAGAAAACTCAAATATGAAAATAACGAAAATCCCAACTCTCTCCGTGGGTCCTTGAGTTGTGTAGAATTTCTGGATCAGGCCAAAAGCAATAAAATATGATATGCAATGATGATCTAATGTATAACATTCCAAATTGAAAATTTGGGATGTTACAAACCTACCCCCCTTGAGATGAATCTTGCCCTCGAGATTCGGGTTGGCTAGAAAATAGGTGAGGGTGGTCCTTTAGTAGCTCTTCCTCTCGCTCCCAGGTGGCTTCATCCTCGGTGTGGTGGCTCCACTGAGCTTTGCAAAACTTGATACCTTGTTGCGGGTGACTCAGCTGGCATACGCGAGAATTTTGACTGGTTTCTCCTTGTAGGTTAAATCACTATCCAACTGAATTGCTTCCAGCGGCACTGTATCTCTCAACGGTATATCAGCCATCTCTGCGTGGTACTTCTTCAACTGGGAAACGTGGAACACATCGTGAACTCCTGACAATCCTTCGGGCAATTCCAACTTCTAAGCAACCTCTCCCATATGCTCCAAAACTTTGTATGGTCCCACAAAACGTGGCGCTAACTTTCCCTTAACTCCAAAGCGCTTAACTCCTCGAAGTGGAGATACACGAACATAAACTCTATCTCCGACTTTGTATACTGTCTCCTTGCATTTAGAATCTGCATAGCTCTTCTGCCTAGACTGGGCTACCTTGAGCCTATCGTGAATCAACTTCACCTTCTGTTCAGACTCCTTAATCAAATCTGGTCCAAACAATTGGCGATCTCCAACTTCATCCCACGACAATGGGGTCCTCCGCCTCCTTCTGTACAAGGCTTCGAAAGGGGCCATCTTCAAACTGGATTGGTAACTGTTGTTGTAAGAGAACTCTGCATATGGCAAATTGTCGTCCCAACTAGATCCATAATCTAGCATACAAGCTCTTAGCATATCCTCCAAAATCTGATTGACTCTCTCGGTCTGTCCATCTGTCTGCGGATGAAAGGCTGTACTGAACTCTAGCCTGGTACCCAAAGTTTCATGCAACTGATTCTAGAACTTTGAGGTAAACTGGGTTCCTCTATCTGATACAATGCTCCTCGGAACTCCATGCAAACATACGATCCTGGCCATGTATATCTTTGCCAACTTAGCACTGGTGTAAGTGGTCTTCACGGGGATGAAATGAGCTACCTTCGTCAAACGATCAACTACGACCCAAATCGAGTCATAGCCTAAACGAGTCCTATGCAATCCAGTGATAAAATCCATGTCTAGCTTATCCCACTTCCATTCGGGTATCGGTAATGGCTGTAACAATCCTGCTGGCTTCTGATGCTCTGCCTTCACTCTCTGACATGCATCACAAACTGCTACATATTCCACAATATCCTTCTTCATTCCGGTCCACCAGAAAGTGTCCTTCAAATCCAAATACATCTTGGTATTTCCTGGGTGAATCGAGTACGGCGAATCATGGGCCTCTTGTAAAATCAACTTCCTGATCTCCGGATCATTAGGCACATAAAAGCGGTCCTCAAACCATAAGGTATGGCGCTCATCCTCACGAAATCCTTTAGCTTTTCCTTTGCTCATCTTCTCCTTTATATTGGCAATCACCTTGTCAGTCTTCTGAGCTTCTCTGATCTTATCCATCAAGGTAGACTAAATCTCCAATGCTGCTACATAGCCTCTCGGAACGATCTCCAAACATAGCTCACGAAGATCCTCGGCTAACTCCCTTGGTAATTCTTCGGTCAAGAGCGTGTTGACATGGCTCTTGCGGCTCAACGCGTCAGCTACTATGTTAGACTTTCCGGGATGATAATGCAATCTCATATCATAATCCTTGATGAGCTCCAACCATCTCCTTTGCCTGAGATTCAACTCTTTCTGCGTGAAGATGTACTTCAAACTCTTACGATCTGTGTACACCTCACACTGGTTTACAATGAGAAAATGTCTCCAAGTCTTCAATGCATGCACTATGGCTGCTAACTCCAAGTCATGTGTAGCGTAATTCAACTCATGGGGCTTAAGCTGTCATGAGGCATACGAAACAAATCTTTCCTCCTGCATAAGCACTGCTCCAAGTCCTCGACGAGAAGCATTGCAATACACCTCATAATCCTTGCGCTGATCTGGCAGAATCAAAACTGGCGATGTAACCAAACGTTTCTTCAATTCCTGGAAACTGCCTCATATTTCTCAGTCCATTTGAACTTGGTATCCTTCTTCAACAACTCCGTCATGGGCTTCGAAATCTTTGAGAAATTCTCAATGAATCTCCGGTAGTATCCTGCAAGTCCAAGAAAACTCCGGATCTCTCCAACTGTTGTTGGTGCTACCCAATTTGTCACAGTGACAACTTTGGTGGGATCTACTGCTATTCCTTCTCCGGATATAACATGTCCGAGAAATCCAACTTCCTTAAACCAAAACTTGCACTTGCTGAACTTGGCATATAAATGATGTTCTTTGAGCTTCTCTAGTACCAAATGCAAATGCTCCTTATGCTCTTCTTCATTCTTTGAATATACCAAAATATCATCAATGAACACCACGACGAACTTATCCAGAGACTCCATAAACACCTTGTTCATCATGTTCATGAAATATGTAGGTGCGTTAGTCAGACCAAATGACACAACGGTATACTCATACAGCCCATACCTGGTGGTAAAGGCCGTCTTAGGTATATCCTGCTCTCTAATCTTCAACTGAAGGTATCCTGATCGCAAATCGATCTTGGAAAATACCTTAGCTCCTTGCAATTAGTCAAACATATCATTGATCATCGGCAGTGGGTACTTGTGCTTGATTGTTACTTCATTCAATCCTTGATAATCAACAACCATCCTCAATGATCCATCCTTCTTCTCCACTAGAAGCACTGGCGATCCCCAAGGTGAAGAACTTGGGCGAATATAGCCTTTATCCAGTAACTCCTTAATCTGCTTCTTAATTTCCTCCAAATCTTGTGCGGGCATCCTGTACGGTCTGTTAGATATCGGCCCTGTGCCTGGCAAAAGCTCAATCAAAAACTCAATGTCTCTATCTGGTGGCATGCCTGGCAACTCCTCTGGAAATACATCAGGGAAATCCTTCACCACTGGTACTTCCTCCTGCACAACTCCTGATAAGGAATTTACTCGTGTCCTCTTCGGCTCATGTCGTGATTCATACTTGATCCTTCTCCCTTATGGGGTGGTAAGCAAAATCGACTTACTAGCGCAATCGATGTTTCCTCCATACATCGATAGCCAATCCATACCCAGAATCACATCCAAACCTTGCGATTCCAAAATGATTAAATCCAAGGGGAAAACATGCCTACCTGTGGCGACCGGTTCTCCGGGTGTTAATTCCCAGAAAATGGCCCTTGTGCTCACCAGCCCCAGGATAACTGTTAGCTGATGAGGCACCAACTTGATACAGAAATTCCAAGCAAAATACAAAATATGTAGCACAAGACCATTCTGGCCTGTGAGTACAACAAATAGTTTCTAGT
The DNA here is from genome assembly GCF_018294505.1 of Triticum aestivum. NCBI lineage: Eukaryota > Viridiplantae > Streptophyta > Magnoliopsida > Poales > Poaceae > Triticum > Triticum aestivum. The sequence continues at coordinate 528,875,301 of NC_057798.1, forward strand.
GGTTGATGGCGGAAGCGGGTTGTGAAACATCAGTGTCTATGGGACTCCATTTCCCACGGGAACAGCTGACCAGGTTAACTCCTATCTTCGCGAGGCTGCTATCTCCATTGTGTGGGCTCCGGGGCTATCAACACGGTCGCTCCTTTCTGCGCAAGAAATCTGGCCAAGACAATAGCCAGGGACAAGCCAGTGATTACTTTGAATGTACTCGCAAACATTATGAACACTGGTATAATATAACAACAATGTGCTGAAAATATTTTTATACTCATGACGTCAGTCACAAAAGATAAATATAACTCAGATGCTCGTAAGCAGGATATTTATGAAAATGCAATAACATAAAAATAATAAAAAGGCACCGATCGGGCGTTTGGAGCGACGCCACATAAAGGGCTTATAAAAGAAATGCCACAGTCGGGCGTCTGAGCGACACCACATAAAGGGCTTTAAAAGAAATGCCACAGTCGGGCGTCTGAGCGACACCACATAAAGGGCTTTAAAAG
>NC_057798.1:528876060-528999763 GCF_018294505.1 Triticum aestivum
AAATGCCACAGTCGGGGGTCTGAGCGACACCACATAAAGGGCTTTAAAAAGAAATGCCACAGTCGGGCGTCTAAGCGACACCACATAAAGGGCTTTAAAAGAAATGCCACAGTCGGGTGTCTGAGCGACACCACATAAAGGGCTTTAAAAGAAATGCCACAGTCGGGTGTCTGAGCGACACCACATAAAGGGCTTTAAAAGAAACAATCATAGTGAATATCCCGGAGGTAGAACCATCCCAGAGATACTCAATAACAATGATATCATAGGTTAGTCAACAATAATAATAATCATAATTATCACAAGTCACAAGTAGTAATTTCCGTTCTGGTTTAATAGTTTCACCTCCGAAGACCGACACTAAGACCGACACTTGACCCATCCCAGACTGTAGTCCTTAACCATGGACACGGCTATTCGAATAGGTTTAATCTCTGCAGAGGGTGTACTCTTTACCCACGAGTAACGGATTTCTTTAGTCCATCGGGACTAATTCTGTCTACGGTCTTTTTGTTGAAAACACATCTAACTTGCACACACCAGCTTAACTCACACGGGTCTGGAATCACCCACGACACCTGTCAAGCAAACTTTAAGTGGGGAGGCTACAACCTCGCGTAGCATGGGATCAAATTTATATCGCACGCTCTAAGGGGTGGCCTCCCCTCTCGGTCTCAACCGAAAACACCTATGCCCCCGGACCAGGTGGCCTGCCTACCAGCTACAACCGGTATCTTCCACCCTAGCCTCTCTATACGGTGTGTGCTAGAAAGAGGTTGACAACTTACTGAACCGTACTCTACTTGTTGTAGAGATGAGTGGTAGTACGAAACAAGTATGGGGGTTACTTGAACAAGACTCGATCTACGATCGACTCAGGAGGTTTAAGTATTCCCTGCATGATTAGCATAACGAATATATATCAACCAACAGAGTCACCGCTCATATTACCTTACCATGCCATACCAGACATAACCGTCCCGACGGTGACCGGCGACAAACTCATGCCTACCCAAGGCTGAGGTTTTCCCGGTTTCCTGCCGGTATGCATGCAAGGCACATGAGGATGATTATCATCACAAGTGTGTTCATTTCCAACAGCATGGAAATCACTAACATGCACCCATGCATATGATCATATCACATGAAATAACAAGTTTCTCCAAAGTGAGGTGATGTTATAAACGTGTCACCGAACACACAAAAATATTACGCCGGGGTTCAGAATGCTTGCCTTCAATGTGTGGAAAGGCAGGGTGCACTCCAAAACTTTTGGAAGTCTTTCTCCTCTCTCCAAAATCCTATTAAAAATATTTTTGAATTAACACACAAATTCAAAAACAGCACAAAAGTTGTTTGAAATATTTTTCAAATAAATCTTAAAATAAACTAGGTCAAATTTGAGAGAGGTAGGAAAAAGAATCAATTCATTTGGAGTTATATTTAAAAAGATACAGCTGGTCAAAGTTTGGTCAAAATCTGTTTTTAAAATCAAACAGAAAAGAAAACGTTTAAAAGAAAAACACGTCGAAGGCGTATTCGGGAAAGGCGCTTCCACTTACTCCTGCATGGACAGGCGCTGGGTCACTGACGGTGGGCCCGCCTGGCCCACTGGTTAGGTTTGACCAGTCCACGTGCGCGTCGCCTCCTCCGACCGAAACAGAGGCGGAGCTCTGGCGAGGCTCGCCGGCGAATGACGGCACCATTCGGAAAACGGAGGCCATCCGCGTGCTCAGGGGATCAAGGCGGTCACTCCGGTGGTTGATATGGTCTCTGGGGTAGACAGAGTTGCCGGCGGTGAGCTTCGCGGCGGACGGTGGTCGTCGGGCAAAGTGATTTTCCCCCCGCAGTGGGTCTCGATCAAAATTGAGCAGGGGGGTGGATTCACGAGGGGAAGAGGGAGTTCTTGGTGAAGAGAGTGGAGAGGGGGAGGCTCTGGTGGTGCCGGAATGATCGGGGCAGTGGCGGCGGCTGCAGTTGCCGGAGACGGGGAAGAAGACTTCCCTCCGACGATTGCGGGTTGAGGGGGTGCCGTGGGGGTGGCCTGAGGTTGCCTCCGTGCTCGAATGAGTTTGGGGGCCTCCTTATATAGCGCGACGAGGTCGGTTTGCGGCGGCCGGATAAGAACGACGATGGACCGCCTTCCTGTAGTGGCAGGGCATCGTGGCGGCGACGAGCGCTAGGGGACACGCTTGCGGATGAGCACGCACTGCTCCAGGAGGCAGGTGGCGAGCGGGGAAGGCTCGGGCGGCGCCGACCTGAGCAGGGCTATCGGGCGGCCGTGGCGGCTAGTCCTTGGCTTCCCCGGGACGCGGCGAGTGTCTGCTTGGCGCGTTGCGGTGAGGGGGGAGCATGTGGCGCGCAAGGGGACACGGCGTGCTGGCTGCAGTCGGTCACGGGCTGGAGTGAGTGTGGGACGTGACGCGGCGGCTCGGGCGCACGGCTCGTGCAATACGCGCGCTCTGGGCGCGTCCAGTGCATGCACGGAAGGTGTTCGATGCAATGTCGTGGCATGCTACAGGTTACAGGTGAGGTTGGCAAGCAACAGAGCTAGGTTGCTGATAGAGTGAAGCTCAGGGGACAAGGTGGTTTGGTCAGGAGACCAAGTTCACAATGCCAACAACAACTCATGTCAAAATTGATCATGCACTCCAGGTGTTTGACAAAATGCCACAGGCACTTAGGCTTTTCTTGGAGTGGCCAAATCTTCCAGATCAGTGTCTCCTTGGATGCACAAGAGGGTGGTGAGGTTAGTTGTTGGAAAGCACAAACTTGCTAGTGCAAGTTTTGCAGAACTTCAAATCTGGACAGGAAGTGAATGGCATTATTTCATGAACCAAAAATATGCCAATGGTGGCATGCTCCTGGGCTTAGGGGTTTAGCATGGAGGACTACAAGTAGGGAAAAGAATCTAGGGCCAAAGAGCAAGCAAGAGTATGGTTGTTGTACAAACCATCATGTTGGACCAGAATGGAGATGAGGTTGATTCACTCAAAAATTTCAAAGAACATCCCTGGATTTTTGCATATAATGGAATGATATGCTCCTACTGACATCCCATAATTTTGGTGGAAGCTAGAAACAAATATTTAAAAGGGTTGTAGTGCAAAATTGCCCACTGGACCAGAGAAGGAAAACAGGTGTAGCACTCAAAATATGCAATGAATTAAATATATTATTGCACAAAAGTGATTTAGAGACATCACATGACATCTCCAAATTTTGGCTAGATTTTTAGATAAATCTATCAACTGATTGTAGTACAAAAAGAGCTCCAAAACTCAAAACAAGTCATTTAATGAATAAAGCTCAGGGTGAAATAATTTTATAAATAAATCTCCTGACTGAGAGATGTTTTTAATGAGAGGGCATATAAGTCAAGGATCCACTTGGGAAAAATTTCTTAGTATTAAAAGAAAAGTTTTGAAATTAACAGAGATATACTTGCATGCAAAAAATTTAAACTCTTGGCAAAATTTTAATAACAAAAACCTGGTTAAATTTTTGGGGTGTTACAATTACTACCCCCCTTAAGAAAAATCTCGTCCTCGAGATTTGCTAAGAGCCGGTGGGGCGGCGGGGCTCCGGGCGGCGGCGGCGGTGGCGGAGGGCGGCGGCAGGAGTGACGGCGGCGGGAGGCGAGGCAGATCGAGTGGCGAGGTGGGGCGGCGGCAGCGGTATTTATAGGGGGGCAGCGTCCAGCTTGGGGAAGGGGGCGCCGGGTCAGGGTCGGTCTCGGGAGGCGTGCCCTGGCCGGACTCGGCAGCGGTGGCGGGTCGGACTCCCGCAGGGAAGGCGGCGGCGGCACGGGCCTGGCCTGGCTCGGCTGGACCTTCGGCCCAGTCGGGCGCTGTCGGGGAAACTGATCCACGAACACCTATGGGACAAGCGGACCGAGCCCCTTTCGGTTCGATGGAGGGCGGAGGTCGCACGAAGAGCGGATCGAGGAAATGCACACGAGCAGTTTACCCAGCTTCGGAGCTCTCCGGAGAGATAACACTCCTACTGCTGCTTGTTGGATTGTATTGAGTTCTTGCTCAGGAGCGATGAACGCTATCAGACCGAGCGCGAGAGTGTTCTTGGTGTTTCGAATGAGCCGAACCCCTTCTACGTTGCGCATGGGCCTCCTTTTATATGCTCAAGGGGTCACCGACAGGTGGCAACGTAGACAAGAGGGGTAAAAATGGAAAAAGAGTGCGGTAGGTACAACTACCTATACTGTAGACACAGTGTATCGTACCTAACCCTGATGGCAGGGGACAAGGGCATTTAATGCCTGTCTGTGTCGCCCAAACAGTGCAAACAGAGACCGTCAGGGGCGCCAGCGATCGCCACGATGGCCTTCTCATCAGCGCCGCTTGCCACCGTGCACCCCTGGCTGCACAGCCTCCCGCCACGCGTGCCCGGGAGGGCCCCTGAGCGACACGTGGGTGGATGTGCTGGAGCGCGGGTGCGGTGTGGCCGCTTGCCGCGGCAAGTGCCTTGCCGCGGTCGTTGTCTTGTCGGGCTCGGGAGCTTGTCGCTCACCGAGCCTTGCCGGGACGCAAGGCGCGTCGCGGCAAGCTTTCTTGAAACGCCTTGACTGGCCTTCCCGGCAAGCTCCTCTTGCCGGGGCCTTGTCTTCTTGGTTCGAATACTTTGTTCTTGAATGGCTTCCCAGCAAGCTCCTCTTGTCGGGGTCTTGTCTTCTGAGGAGCCATAGAGGATCTTGGCGGTGACCTGGCGAGCCTTGCCACGGGGTGCTGCAACTGCCCGTGCACAAGTTCGGGATACTAGGGTACCCCTACTCTAGTACACCGACAGGAGCCCCCGGGCCTGGGCCACACACGGTGCCGAGCGCTGTTGGGCCAGGCCCAAAACAGGGCACGGGCACACGCGGACTGGTCGTGTCGTTTCCTACTCCGCATCCACCGTGCCCTCCCCGAACGGCACGCGTTGAATGCGGCATCGTGGGAGAGATCGTGGGGGATTCTTTATTCGGAAAATGCGTAACATTCGCCCCCTTCCTCTTTATAAGCAGAGGAAACAGGGGCAGTAGCTCATTTCGCCGGTTACTACTCCCAAATCTCCGCCGCTCCCCTCTTTCTCCAAGGTCGAAAGAGAGCAGCGCTCCGCCCCTCATCACCGCCGTCGCCACCAACACCGTCGATCTCCTCCACCACCTTCGCCATGGCTCCAAAGGCCGGGAAGGTCGCGAAGTCGGCCGAGGCGCTGCGGCTCGAGGCGCTGCGGAAGGAGCGGGCCACTTTCCCTCCCGAGCTTGACGCGGCGGGGCTGAGGCAGTGGTTCTACCTTTTCTGGGCGACGGAGACGCGCGCGCATCCGCGCATGAAGGTACTCTCTGCCGCTGCTTCGAAATGGGCTCCATACGGGTATCCTTTCTTCCCGCTGTTTTTCTACTGTGGCCTCTGTCCGCCCTTCTCGGAGTTCTTCTGCGACATCATGAACACCTATGGGTTTCACCTCCTTGATTTCACCCCCAACGCCCTTCTGACCTTGTCCGTTTTCGCACACCTTTGCGAAAACTTTGTCAGAGTCCACCCAAACGTTGCTCTTTTCCGCCATTACTTCATGCCTCGGGTCGAGAGAGGAGAGCCACTTTCCGGCGGGATCGCCTGGATCTCGAGGGCCGGCAAGAAGGAGACGTATCTGGAGGGGCAGCTCCGCAGCAAGTTGGAGGAGTGGAGGGCTGATTGGTGTTGGATCATGGAGGAGAACCCGCAGCCATTCACTGCCTTGCGACAAGTTCCGGTAGTGCGCGGCAACGATTGGAGCAGCCTGGCCCCGGAGGATGCCAGACTGAAGATTGCCACCACCAGAATCCTGCGTCTCAGGCTTGCCGGGCTGACTGTGGGCGCCGTAGGCGCAGACTTTCTCCGCCGCCGCATCGCCCCCCTGCAAGATAGGAGGAGACCTGCTTGGGAGTTTGACGGCCCGGCGGATATCATGAGGCTGCGCCTAGGCCTTAACTTCAACTTCACCGTGCTGGAGCTGGACGGGATGCTGAAAGAGCTGTTCAAGCACGATCCCCAACATCCAGAATGGTTCAGGCTGCCGGCAGGGGTCGTCCCGCTGTGCAACAATTCTTCCCTCGACCGCATCCGCGCGATGATGCCGCTGTGCGACTCGCATGGCCTTGTCCCGACGTGGCAAGAGCCAGCGGACGATGTTGTGCAGCAGTTCTTCGACGGACTGGTGGAGGTGGCGGTCCGCACCGACGAGCAGAGGAGCCTCACCCGCGACACCACCGAGGAGGAGATGCGACGCATCGCCACCAGGGCGGAAGAGGCGGCGGCAGCCGCTGCCGCGGGTGAGTTCGGGTTCACCGTGGAAGAGGCAGAGGCAGAGGCGGCGGCAAGTCTTGCCGAGCGGAAGTGGATTGACGGCGAGGAAGAACTTGCCGCGCCTGACGCCGAGTCGAGCGAGACCGCCGAGGGTGAGCCCGCCGAGGGTGCGAGCGGCCCGCCATCTCCAGGCCACTTGCCGCAGGCGGAGCTCACAGCGCAGCCCCCAGCTCAACCAAGAAGGCGCCTTCGCAGGGGCGGGGACGCAGCGGGGCGGCAAAGGAGTCAGCAGCCGACGCGCCGCGCAACACGCTCCACCGCGACAAGCGATGTTGCCGCGGGAGCGCCTCGTACCGCTGTGGCAACTGGAGCAGGATCTTCCCGCGCCACCACCACCGCGCCCGCCAAGCGGACAAGGGATCCTTCTCCTTCGCCTCGTCGCGCCGCAGGTGGGACGGACTTCAACCACTCCGCGCTCAGCTCCGACGAGGAGGAAGAAGAAGAGTAAGATTCATCTGCACACTTGTAGTTCTCCAATCTTGTCGTTTTGTCTTGTATCTAACTCGCTTCGATCTGAACTTGTTCCTTTTCAGGACGTCGGCTCAAAGAGCGGCGAAGAGGGCCAAGGTTCCGGTGGTTATCATCGAGGACGAGCCCGTCGAAGCAACAGGGGGGGCGCCCGAGACCACCTTGCCGGACCCGGCAACTACTCCGTGAAGCAGCCCCCAGCGCAGCCCCCAGCGTAAGTACATGATTTATTTTCTGCTTTTGGGCACGCACAGGTGCTGCTTTCTTTGCTGACATCTGATTGTTGGTTTGCTTGTGCAGGAGCAGAACAGCTTCACCAGGAGGGCTTGGAAACTGTCTCCGACGTGCCATCTGCTTCTACTACACCTCCAAGGGATGATTCCCCGGCAAGGGAGCGCTCTCCGGCAAGGGAGCAATCTCCGGCAAGGGAGGAGTCTCCGGCAAGGGGCAGCATCAGTGACCCCCCGGTGGTGGAGCCCATGACTATGGATCCCAGTTCAGGTACTCCCTTGCTTGAAATTTCCCTTGTGTTCTTCTGCTGATTTTTCTTCTCGAATGCTTGTTTGATTTCTCCTTCTTCTCCGGTCGTCAGATCCACCCTCCACGGAGCCGATGGAGACCGAGGCGGGCGGCGAGGAGAACACGCGCGGCAACACTGATGATGTCGCGGCCACTGAAGAAGGAGCCGGTGCTGATGCGCCCGCCGGCGAAGAGGCCGCCAAGGCTGCTGCTGTGGAAGCCGGAGAGGGATCCGGCGATCGCACTGACGGCCCTGAGGCCGCAAGAGCGCCAGGCGCTGCACCGACCGCCGATCCCTCCGCCGCTGCCACCGCGCCAGGCTCCAAGGAGCCCCAGCCCGGCGCCTACCTGAAGGCCGGCGAGGGCATCTTCATCAAGCTCCCCTGGGCGTCAAGCTCTAGGGTGCCGGTTGAAGGAGAAGCCCTGGATGGGGAGGTGCTTGCCTCCGCTGGGTTGTTGATCGTTGACGCGCCGGGAAGCAGCAGCGACGAGCCTGAGGAGGAGCGGCTGCTACGGAGGCTGCTGGCGCTCTACCGCGCCCGCCAAGCCAAGCTGGAGTCCCGGGAGGCGCTAGTCGCGAAGGCAAGCGTGGACATTGAGAAGCGCGCGGAGGAGCTCCGGGGTCTCCGCCAGGAAGCTCTCCGGGCCTTGGCGGAGGAGCGGGAGCAGCTTGCTGAGGAGCGGAAGGCCTTCCTCCTCGAGAAGGCCGAAGCTGAGGAGCAACAGCGGCTCACCGGTGAGAAGCTGTATGCGCAAGAAGGTGAGCTGGCCCAACGGAAAGTTAACCTCGACAGCCACGAGGAGGATCTTGCCGCGCGTGAGCAGGCACTTAGCGGGGCGCTCCAAGAAGCAAAGGATGCGGCTGCGGCTGCCGAGGCCGCCAAGAAGGAATTGGAGGCAAAGGTGGCGCAGCTGGAGGCTGAGCTGAAGGCGTGCGGTGAAGAGCTTGCCGCGCTCAAGCTTGAGCGCGAGAAGGACGCCCTCGCCCACGGTGAGCTGTAGGGCCAACTCGCCGAGAAGGGCAAGGAGCTGAGCGCCGCCAAGGATTCCAACGCCGATCTGGAGCTCAAGCTGGCCACCTTGACGGAGACACTGGATGGCACCAAGAAGCGGGAGGCGGACTTGACGGAGGAGATCAAGGGCAACGAAGCATTGCTGGCGAGGGCCGCTGAAACCCAGAACACCTTCAAGGATACGGTGGAGCTCTGGACGGAGGGCCTCGTGAACATCGCTGCCGTCATTGATGGGGATCTGGCGCAGCTGGGAGTGGAGGACTTCGGGTACTCCTCCGACGAGAACCTCCCGCCCAGCGCCAAGCGCACCCTATTCTTCAAAGGTGTGGCGACTGCCCTCCAGCAGCTTCGAGAGAAGATCCCGAAGCAGCTGGCCGACGAGTCGCGCACGATCTGCGCCAGGGTCCTGGAGAAGGTGTTGGTGAAGGTGGCCTTCTGCAACCCAGGCCTCAACTTCACCAACGTCCTGAAGAAGCTGACGGCGGATGCTGATCTTGACGCGCTCAAAGCCCTTGTCGCACCCATTGTGGACAAGGTGAATGAGGTCAAGAGGGTCGATGGTGGCCGCATAGATTAGGCCGCCAGTTTTCTTCTTTGCTTGCCGCTGTTAGTCATGTCATGAGAATGCTTTATTAGAGCTGCGACAAGTTATTTTTGTAATATAACCCTATCTTATGTAATGATTGCTATGTTATTTCCTTTACTTGACTCTTGGCTTTGTATGTTTCTACCCTACGCTTTCTAGGGAAACTTGCCGGTGCAGGCACCCTTGCCGCGAGCGCTGAGTGCGGAACTTCAGCAGCCTGCTGGTGGTGCCGCTACCGACAAGCAACCTTGTCGCAAGTAGTCGCAGCTCACTTAAGTTGTTGAGCAGCCTCGAAACAAAGTAAGGGCGCAACTAGCTATGAGTTGGTTCCTCCGCGCACAGGTTTTCCATACAAAGCACGGTCGTTCAAGGAAGATAACTCAAAAACTTAAAAACTAACTGCTCAAACTTTGGCAACTTAGCTTTTCTGTCATTTGCTTCCCGGCAAGGCGAAACTTTCTTGAACGGCCCGGTCCACACCATTATCTTCTCCTCCCCCCGGCAAACCTTGTGGGCGAGGGAACCTTCCTTCCTTTGAGAAAGAGACAGAAGAGAAAATAAAGATATGGAGCCTTACGGCTCGTTATTGCTTACCGGGGGCTGGTGCTGCACAAAGTGTCAGATGATACATGCGAAAAGAAAGAAAGCATGAAATTGACAAGCTGTGCGAAGCACATGATCTTTATTTATGCACGGGATCTGCGCCCGGCTTTGTACAAAGGATTACATGCAACAGCGGCAAGACTTGTACAAAAGGTGGTTGCCGGAAAAGCTTCCGGCAACCGCGCCCTATGGGTAAAACTTACGAAGATGTTCAAGGTTCCAGGAGTTGCTCACCGGAATGCCATCTTCGGTCTCAAGGCAGACAACGCCAGGCCTAGTGACTCGTTTCACCCGATAAGGGCCTTCCCACTTCGGCGTCAACTTGTTGGAATTCTTGGCGGACTGAACGCGCCGAAGAACAAGGTCGCCTTCCTCGAAACTTCTGGCTTTAACTTTGCGGCTATGGTAGCGACGCAAAGCTTGCTGGTAGCGAGCGGCTCGCACAGCAGCCTGAAGACGATCCTCCTCAAGGAGCAGCGCGTCATCTTGCCGCAGCTGCTCTTGCTCAAGCTCATCATAAGCGAGCACTCGAGGCGACCCGTATACGAGTTCCGTGGGGAGAACTGCCTCTGCTCCATAGACTAGAGCGAAAGGTGTCTGGCCAGTGGCTCGATTTGGCGTCGTCCTGATCGACCAAAGAACCACCGGCAGCTCCTCGATCCAGTTTCTTCCGCACTTGTGCAGCCTGTCGAAAGTTCTGGTCTTGAGGCCTCGCAGCACTTCAGCATTTGCCCTCTCCGCTTGACCGTTGCTTCTCGGATGAGCAACAGAAGCGAAGCAGACCTTGGCGCCAAGATCTTGGACATACTGCATGAAGGTGCGGCTCGTAAATTGCGTGCCGTTGTCGGTGATGATCCTGTTAGGGATCCCGAAACGGCAAACAATCGACCTGAAGAACTTGACTGCTGACTGTGCTGTCACCTTCCTCACTGGTTCCACTTCCGGCCACTTTGTGAACTTGTCGATGGCGACGTACAAGAACTCAAAGCCCCCGACAGCTCGGGGGAAGGGGCCGAGGATGTCGAGCCCCCAGACCGAAAATGGCCAGGATAAAGGGATCGTCTGGAGAGCCTGAGCTGGCTGGTGTATCTGCTTGGAATGGAACTGGCACGCTTCACACTTGGTTACTTGTGCAGTTGCATCCTGGAGGGCTATCGGCCAAAAAAAACCTTGCCGGAATGCTTTGACGGCAAGTGCTCTTGCGCCAATATGGTGACCACATATGCCTCCATGTATCTCTGCCAACAGCTGTTGTCCATCTTCCCGGCGAATACACTTCAATTTCACACCGTTGAGTCTTATTCTGTACAGTGTGTTGTCAACAAACTTGTACATACTTGACTGTCGGGCTACTTTTTCCGCTTCTTCTTGCTCTTCGGGAAGCTCTCCTGTCTGAAGGAAACGGACAATCTGCTGCGCCCATGCCGGAGCTTGCGGCTCGACAACAAGGACTAAAGGCACATCTGCTGCTGCGGGAACATGCGCTTCGACGGCAAGGGCCTGCGGCCCTGCCGGAGCTTGATGTTCCCCGGCAAGCTTGCCGGAGCAAAACTTGTCGGGAGCGTCTGCTTCGACAGAACAAACCGTAAGGCTTGCCGGAGCAGACTGCTCCTCAGCACTCTTGGCGTTGATCTTGGGGACCTTCTTGGCGGCGGCTTCGGGAAGCTCTGCCGGAAAGTAGTCACCAGAAACCAACTTCCTCTTCTTGCTCTGTTCAGTTGATGGTGTCACGGATGGTTGAGTCAGCTTGAGCACGAAGATCCCTGGTTCCACAGGCAACTTTAGTGCGGCGCACTTTGACAGGCCATCAGCAATGTCATTCTGAGCTCTTGGAACATGTTCCATTTGTAGGCCGTCAAAGTGCTCTTCTAGCTTTCTCACTTCATCAACATAAGCTTCCATCAACGGACTCTGGTAGCTCTTGTTCACTTGGCGGACGACAAGCTGCGAGTCACCCCTGACAATGAGCTTCTTGATCCCAAGGTCTACTGCGATCCTGAGACCGGCAAGCAAGCCTTCATACTCTGCAGTATTGTTTGTTGCCTGCTCCTTGGGAAAGTGCATCTGGACTACGTACTTGAGGTGCTCTCCGGTGGGTGCGACAAGCAGCACGCCAGCACCGGCACCTTGCAGCGGGAAGGCACCATCAAAGTACATCAGCCACTCTTTGCTTGCCTCCTTGACGGGGATGCTCGTTTCTGGAATTTCTTCATCTGGTGTTGGCGTCCACTCTGCTATGAACTCTGCCAATGCTCTGCTTTGGATAGTTGAAGTGCTCTCAAACTTGAGGCCAAAGCTTGACAGTTCCAGTGCCCACTCGACAATCCTGCCTGTTGCTTCTGGATTCTGCAATATCCTCTTCAACGGAAAGCGAGTGACAACTGTGATCTCATGTGCCTGGAAGTAATGGCGCAGCTTTCTCGAGGCCATGAGAAGGCCGAAAAGCAACTTCTGCACACCAGAGTACCTTGACCTAGCCCCCTGCAGAAGGGAGCTGACAAAGTAAACTGGGCGCTGCACCATTTTCTTCTGCACCTCCTCGCGCACCTGCGCAGATCCATCCTTGTCGGGACCAGAGCTTGTCGGCGAAGCCCCCTGCTTGTCGCTGGATGCACTTGCCGTGGTTGCTGGCTCATCATCCGCCTCCCTCTCCGCTACTAACGCAGCACTAACCACTTGATTGGTTGCCGCTAGATACAGCAGCAACTTCTCTTGTGGCCTAGGTGCGACAAGTATTGGAGTGGAGGACAGGTATCTCTTCAAGTCCTGCAGCGCAGCCTCCGCTTCCGGAGTCCATTTCATTGGGCCTGCCTTTTTCAATATTTTGAAAAATGGCAGGGCGCGCTCGACAGACCGAGAGATGAACCTGCTGAGAGAAGCCACGCAACCGGCAAGTCTTCGTACATCCTTGGCGCGCTTCGGTGCTTCAATCTGCTCGATGGCCTTGATCTTGTCGGGATTGGCTTCAATTCCCCGCTGAGACACGAAGAACCCGAGAAGCTTGCCGGAAGGGACTCCAAACACGCACTTCTCGGGGTAAGCTTGAGGTTGATCTTGCGCATATTTGCAAAGGTTTCATCTAAATCTTGGATCAGGGTCACCTTGTCCTTGCTCTTGACCACTATATCATCCATGTAGGCTTCCACATTTCTGTGTATCTGTGGCTCAAAAGCGACATGGACTACTCTTGCAAATGTTGAACCAGCATTCTTTAACCCGAAGGGCATCCGTACGAAACAGTATGTGCCACATGGGGTGATGAATGCGGTTTTCTCCTCATCCTCTTCTGCCATGAAGATCTGATGGTATCCTGAGTATGCATCAAGAAATGAAAGCAAATCACATCCGGCCGTGGAGTCAACAATCTGGTCAATGCGCGGCAAGGGAAATGGATCTTTGGGACAAGCTTTATTGACATCAGTGAAAGTCTATACAAAGCCTCCATTTCCGTTAGCCTTGCGCACGACTACAGGATTGGCCAACCACGTAGGATGGAGCACTCCTCTGACAAGGCCTGCTGCTTCCAACTTCTTGATTTCTTCTGCAATGAACTCTTGGCGCTCCACTGCTTGCTTCCTGACTTTCTGCTTGACGGGCCGCGCATGAGGACAAACGGCTAGGTGGTGCTCAATTACTTTCCTGGGAACACCGGGGATATCAGACGGTTGCCATGCAAACACGTCGACATTCGCCCGCAGGAAAGCAACGAGCGTGCTTTCCTATTTGGGGTCGAGGGTGGCACTGATGGTGAAGGTACCACCAGTACCGTCCTCCTTGGCGGATACTTTCTTGGTCTCTGGTGGAGCTGCCATCGTCTTCTTACACCTGCCGATGGAGCTCAATGGTGCGTCCTCAACGGTAGCGCAGCACTCCGAAGAGGTGCGCTTGCCGGAGTGGGCATCAGAGCTCTTGACGGACTTGGTCTTCTTCTTCCCCCCGGGAGCTTCAGCGGCAAGTGATGTACGATCAGCTACGGCTGCTGCTTCCCGGTAAATCTTGTCGGCGCAGATAAGGGCATCCTTCTTGTCGCCAGGGACAGAGATGACACTTATCGGGCCTGGCATCTTGAGCACGTTGTATGCATAGTGAGAGGCTGCCATGAACTTGGCGAGTGCCGGACGGCCGAGGATCCCATTGTAGGGCAATGGAAAGTCAGCAATGTCAAAAGTGACCCTCTCAGTTCTGAAATTTAGCTCGCTGCCAAATGTGACCGGCAACGTGATCTTTCCCTTTGGCTTGCTCCTTCCCGGGTTGATTCCTTGGAACGTGCCGGTCTCTTCGAGCTCGCTGTCAGGGATCTGGAGTTTCTGGAGGACCGCAGAGGAGATCAGGTTCAAGCCGGCCCCGCTGTCAACTAGCATCCTCGTGACCTTGAGGTTGCGGATAGTTGGTGAAACCAACATTGGCAAGCACCCGACCGCGGTTATGCGATCAGGGTGGTCCTCAATATCAAAGATGATAGGCGTGCTGGACCATTTCAGAGGCCTGCGTGACTCCATGGATGGTTCTGCTGCATTAACTTCCCGCATCCACTGCTTGAGCTGGCGGTGCGAAGTATGCAGAGAAGCACCACCGTCAACACACAGGACCTCTGTGGCTTTCTGAAATTCCTGCTCATCGGCCTCATCATCATCCATATCTTCGTCGTCGTCGTCGTCTTCATCCTTGTCGCGGCCGCGGGGAGGTCTGTCTCCTTGCCGCTGCTTGGCCTTGCCGCGGCGTCCTCCCCGGCCGGGGCGTTTCTTGCTGGCTCCTCCCGCACCTTCCTGGGCCTTCTCCTTGTCGCATCGCTCGTACTCAGCCTTCTGTTGTTTGACAAGCTGCTCGACCTTCTTGCAGCTCTGGAGATCGTGGCCCTGGGTGCGGTGGATCTTGCAGTACTGCTTGCCGGAGTTGTCCTGCTTGTCGGCGGCCGCCACAGCCTAGATCTCCTTGCCGGAGTCACCAGCTTTAGCTTTCTTGGCGCCACCTCCGTTGCCGGACTGCTCAACAGCTAGCACCTCTTTGCCCTTCTTCCTTCTGTTGTTCTGCCGCCGGCCTTTCCTTGCCGGGGCAGCATCCTCACTGTCGGATCCCCCTGCTCCTGTATTCTCTCTGGGGAGTCTCCTCCCCTCTTCGGCACGTGCACACTTGTCGGCCAGGGCATAAAGCTCGCTGACGTCCCTGATCTTGCACATCGCCATCTCCTCCCTCATCCTGCGGTTTCGCAGGTTCTGATGGAATGCGCTGATGACCGCGGCAAGGTGGACATCTGGGATGTTGTGCTGTACACGGCTGAATCTTTGAATGTACTTGCGCAGAGGCTCTCCTTCCTTCTGGGCAAGCAGATGAAGATCACTTTCTTGGCCATGAGGCTTGTGGCCACCGGTAAAGGCGCCGACAAACTGATGGCACAGATCTGCCCAAGAAGAAATGGAGTTGTCCGGCAAGTGCATGAGCCAGGATCTGACGTTAGGCTTGAGCACCAGCGGGAAGTAGTTGGCAAGGATCTTGTCGTCTCGTCCCCCGGCAGCCTGCACCGCAATGGTGTAGATGATAAGGAACTCCGACGGATGCGACTTGCCGTCATACTTCTCCGGTACATCTGGCTTGAAGTTCTTCTTGCTGGGCCATTGGACTTGCCGCAGCTCACGGGTGAACGCAGGGCAACCTACCGCGTACGGCAAGTCGCCTGGTTCCCCTGGCGCATGCATGTCGACAGAAGGCCCAGCGCGTTGGTCAGATTGACACCGCGCTTCTCTTCGGCGCTCGATGCGGGTATGAGCGTCCTCTTGTTATCGTTCGTGGAGAACTTGGCGCTGATCGCGGCGAGCTCGTGGATCCGATGACGCAGTGGAGTCGCTGTCGAGGTGGACCCAATGAGTCGGCCATCTTGGCCTTCAGGGTGGGGAGTGCATGGAGGTTGCACCCCCATTGGTCTTGTCGCCATCGGTTCGCGTCCGGCAATCTTGCCGCGACAGCGAGGTGCTTGGTTGCCGTGCAGTGTCGCCATTGGCGAAGCCGATGAGGCTCTGGATAATGGCCCTCCATTCATCAGTCTTGTCCGCCGTCGGAGGGTAATCTAGAAGCAGTTGAGCTCGCGCCAAGGCTTCTGCTAGGAGCGGGACATGCTCGGACTCCTAACTATGTTAGAAGGAGTAGTATCCCGTCCAGGTGACCGTACCTCGCTCGGGCCAGCATGCTGGCGTGCATGCTGGTCTTGGACGCCACGAGAACCACCAGCTTGATCTTGGCCCAGCGGACGTATGGCGCTGCGAACGCCATGACGCTGCTGGTCCTGCGCCTCCTGAGACGGGCGCGGTGCACGTACGGACGCCGAGGTCTGTGCTGCTTTGTCCTTGGACTTGGCAGCACTGTGAGCACCCTCGTCGACGCCCGTTCTTCCGCCGGCGTCTACTCCACCACCCGTTTGCTCCGGTGGCGGTGGAATCGACGCGGACGGAACTGCTGCCTCCGAAGCCTTCTTCTTCGGTGGCATGTCGATGAAGTTGATGAAGATCTAGCTCGTGTGCACACCGGATCGGGTTCACACAATCTCGACGCCCCCTACCTGGCGCGCCAAAGATGTCGGGGAAACTGATCCACGAACACCTATGGGACCGGCGGACCGAGCCCCTTTCGGTTCGGAGGGGGCGGAGGTCGCACGAAGAGCGGATCGAGGCAATGCACACGAGCAGTTTACCCAGCGTCGGAGCTCTCCGGAGAGATAACACTCCTACTGCTGCTTGTTGATTGTATTGAGTTCTTGCTCAGGAGCGATCAGCGCTACCAGACCGAGCGTGGGAGTGTTCTAGTTTCGAATGAGTCGAACCCCTCTACGTTGCGCATGGGCCTCCTTTTATATGCTCAAGGGGTCACCGACAGGTGGCAACGTAGACAGAGGGGTAAAAATGGAAAAAGAGTGCGGTAGGTACAGCTACCTATACTGTAGACACAGTGTATCGTACCTAACCCTGACGGCAGGGGACAAGGGCATTTAATGCATGTCTGTGTCGCCCAAATGGTGCAAACAGAGACCGTCAGGGGCGCCAGCAATCGCCACGATGGCCTTCTCGTCAGCGCCGCCTGCCACCGTGCACCCCTGGCTACACAGCCTCCCGCAACGCGTGCCCGGGAGGGCCCCTGAGCGACACATGGGTGGATGTGCTGGAGCGCGGGTGCGGTGTGGCCGCTTGCCGCGGCAAGTGCCTTGCCGCGGTCGTTGTCTTGTCGGGCTCGGGAGCTTGTCGCTCACCGAGCCTTGTCGGGATGCAAGGCGTGTCGCGGCAAGCTTTCTTGAAACGCCTTGACTGGCCTTCCCGGCAAGCTCCTCTTGCCGGGGCCTTGTCTTCTTGGTTCGAATACTTTGTTCTTGAATGGCTTCCCGGCAAGCTCCTCTTGCCGGGGTCTTGTCTTCTGAGGAGCCATAGAGGATCTTGGCGGTGACCTGGCGAGCCTTGCCGTGGGGTGCTGCAACTGCCCGTGCACAAGTTCGGGATACTAGGGTACCCCTACTCTAGTACACCGACATGCGCGTGGAACTTTTTAAAAAAACCGTTGAAAATAAGAAAAAAATTCTAGAAAATAAAATAAAATTCTAAAAATGCCAAAATAAATTTTCATCGTCTAGAACGAGATGAACATTTTCTTGGCCCCAAAATGCAGTTTTGAAAAACGTGCAATTTTCCAAAATTCAAATAAAAAGCCAAAAAACTCCGAAATGAAATCTTATTTGATTTTTTTATTAAATCCTCAATATTTCTTTATATTTTTGGGAAAGTCATTTTATTCCCTCTCTCATATTTTTATAATAGAAATAACAGAAGATAAAAATAAATAAAATCAAATGATCCTATTTTCAAAATTTGAGAAAACTCAAATATGAAAATAACAAAAATCCCAACTCTCTCCGTGGGTCCTTGAGTTGCGTAGACTTTCTGGATCAGGCCAAAAGCAATAAAATATGATATGCAACGATGATCTAATGTATAACATTCCAAATTGAAAATTTGGGATGTTACATTACTATATGGTTTATTTGGTGGAAGATTATATGTTCAGATCCATAATGCTATTTAATACCCCTCTGATCTTGAGCATGTTTATCATTTGTGAGTAGTTACTTTCATTCTTGAGGTCACGGGAGAAATCATGTTGCAAGTAATCATGTGAACTTGATATGTGTTCGATATTTTGATGATATGTATGTTGCCATTGTCTTAGTAGTGTCATGTGAACGTCGACTACTTGACACTTCACCATATTTGGGCCTAAGGGAATGAATTGTGGAGTAGTTATTAGATGGTGGGTTGCGAGAGTGACAGAAGCTTAAACCCCAGTTTATGCGCTATTCCGTAAGGGACCGATTGGATCCAAAAATTTAATGCTATGGTTAGAATTTATTCTTAATACTTTTCTCGTAGTTGGGGATGCTTGTGAGAGGGTTAATCATAAGTAGGAGGTTTGTTCAAGTAAGAAAAGCACCTAAGCACCGGTCCACCCACATATCAAATTATCAAAGTACCGAACATGAATTAAGCCAACATGATGAAAGTGACTAGATGAAATTCCCGTGTACCCTCAAGAACACTTTGCTTATCATAAGAAACCGTTTTGACCTGTCATTTGCCTCAAAAGGATTGGGCTACCTTGCTGCACTTTTGTTACTACTATTGTTACTTGCTTGTTACAAATTATCTTGCTATCAAACTACTCCACTACTTACAATTTTGGCACTTGCAGACAATACCTTGCTGAAAAACACTTGTCATTTCCTTCTGCTCCTCATTGGGTTCGACACTCTTACTTATCGAAAAGGCTACAATTGACCCAATATACTTGTGGGTCATCAAGGCTATTTTCTGGCGCCAATGTTGAGGAGTGAAGCGCTCTTGGTAAGTGGAAAGTGGCAAGGAAACATTATTACTACGTGCTGAAATTTATTCTCACTTGCTACTATGGAAAACAATCCTTTGAGGGGTTTGTTCGGGGTATCTTCACCTCGACCGGAACCACAATTACTTACCCCTCAACCTACTGCACCTACTTAAAATATTGAATATGAAATTCCTTCGGGTATGTTAGAGCAACTGCTAGCTAATCCTTATGCAGGAGATGGAATCGAACATCCTGATATGCACTTGATATATGTGGACGAGATTTGTGGATTTTTTAATCTTGCAGGTTTGCCCGGAGATGAAGCTAAGAAGAAGGGTTTCCCTTTATCTTTGAAGGGAAAAGCATTGACATGGTATAGGCTATGCGGTGACATGGTATAGGCCTCGTGAAGGAGAAAGTATCACTCTAGATTGGGGGAGGCTTAAGTCAATGTTATATTCATGCCCCAATTATGAGCTCTCGAGAGAAATTATTATTCAGAATTATTATGCTCGACTTTCTCGTAATGATCAATCCATGCTCGACACTTCTTGTACTGGTTCTTTTATGAAGAAGACTATTGAATTCCGGTGGGATCTTTTAGAAAGAATTAAACGCAACTCTAAAGGTTGGGAACTCGACGAAGGTAAAGAGTCAGGTATTGAACCTAAGTTTGATTGTGTTAAATCTTTCATGAATACCGATGCTTTTGAAAGTTTAGCACTAAATATGGACTTGACTCTGAGATAGTAGCTTCCTTTTGTTAATCCTTTTCTACTCATGTTGATCTCCTTACGGAGAAGTGGTTTAAATATCACCCACCAATTAAATAAGAAGTTAAAGAACCGACAAAAGCTAAAGAAGAAACCATCATTTACAATGTTGATCCAGTTGTTCCCACTGCTTATATTGAAAACCCACCTTTTCCTGTTAGGATGAAGGAACATGCTAAAGCTTCAACTGTGGTTAACAAAAGTTATGTTAGAACACCCAAACCATCTGAACAAATCAAAGTTGAACCTAGTGTTGCTATGGTTAAAGATATCTTAGTTGATAATATTGATGGGCATGTTATTTACTTATGTGGTGAAGCTTCTAGAATTGCCAAACCTAAAGGAAAAGATAAACATAGACCAGTTGTTGGCATGCATGTTGTCTCAGTTAAGATAAGAGATCACTGTTATCATGGGTTATGTGACCTAGGTGCTAGTGTGAGTGTTATTCCTTTTTACTTATACCAAGAAATTAAAGATGAAATAGCACTTGCTGAAATAGAAGACATAGATGTTACTATTAAACTTGCTAATAGAGATACTATATCGCCGATTGCGATTCTTAGAGATGTTGAAGTCTTCTGTGGGAAAATTTAATACCCTACTGTTCTTAGTACCCCACAAGATGACTTTTGTCCCATTATTTTTGGTAGACCTTTCTTGAACACCATAAATGCTAAAACAGATTGTGAGAAACAAACTGTCGGTGTTAGCTTTGGTGATGAATCTCATGAATTTAATTTTTCCAAGTTTAGTAAACAACCTCATAAGAAAGATTTTCCTAGTAAGGATGAGATTATTGGTCTTGCTTCTATTGCTGTACCTCCTACTGGTCCTTTGGAACAATATTTGCTAGACCATGAAAATGATTTTCATATGCGTGAAAGAAATGAAATAGATAGAATCTTTTTCAAACAACCACCTCTACTTAAACACAATTTGCGTATTGAAACTCTAGGAGGTCCTCCTCCACCTAAAGGTGATCCTGTGTTTGAATTAAAACAATTGCCAGACACTCTGAAATATGATTATCTTGATGAAAAGAAGATATATCATGTTATTATTAGTGCTAACCTTTCAGAGCATGAAGAAGAAAGATTATTAAAAGTTCTAAGGAAGTAAAAAGTTGCTATTGGATATACTCTTGACGATCTTAAGGGCATTAGTCCCACTCTATGTCAGCACAAGATTAATATGGAACCTGATGCTAAACACGTTGTTGATCACCAACGTCGGTTAAATCCAAAAATGAAAGAAGTGGTAAGAACGGAAATATTGAAACTTCTGGAAGCAGGTATAATCTATCCCATAGCTGATAGTAGATTGGTAAGTCATGTTCATTGTGTCCGTAAAAAGGGAGGTATTACCGTTGTTCCTAATGATAAGAATGAGCTTATTCCACAAAGAATTGTCACAGGCTATAGAATGGTAATTGATTATAGAAAATTAAATAAAGCCACTAGATATCATTACCCTCTGCCTTTTATCGATCAAATGTTAGAAAGATTATTTAAGCACACACATTTTTTCTTCCTTGATGGATACTCTGCCTTTTCACAAATACCTGTTTTACCATATGATCAAGAAAAGACTACTTTTACTTGTCATTTTGGAACATTTGCTTATATATGTATGCCTTTCGATTTATGCAATGCACCTGCTACCTTTCAAAGATGTATGACTCCTATATTCTCTGATTTTTGTGAAAAGATTGTTGAGGTTTTCATGCATGACTTTTCTGTTTATGGGAAGTCTTTTGATGATTGTTTAAGCAATCTTGATCGAGTTTTGCAGAGATGTGAACAAACAAATCTTGTCTTGAATTGGGAGAAGTGCCACTTTATGGTTAATGAAGGTATTGTCTTGGGCCATCAAATTTCTGAAAGAGGAATTGAGGTAGACAAATCCAAGGTTGATGCAATTGAGAAAATGCCATGTCCTAAAGATATCAAAGGTATTCGTAGTTTCCTTGGTCATGTCGGTTTCTATAGGAGGTTTATCAAAGACTTTTCTAAAATTTCTAGGCCTCTTACTAATCTTTTGCAAAAGTATATTCCCTTTGTGTTTGATGATGATTGCATGGAAGCCTTTGAAACACTAAAGAAAGCCTTAATTACTGCACCTGTTGTTGAACCACCTGATTGGAACTTGCCTTTTGAGATTATGTGTGATGCTAGTGATTATGATGTTGGTGTTGTTCTAGGACAAAGAGTTGATAAGAAACTAAATGTTATTCATTATGCTAGTAAAACTCTAGATAGTGCTCAACGAAACTATGCTACTACTGAAAAAGAATTCTTACCATTGGTGTTTGCTTGTGATAAATTCAGATCTTACATTGTTGATTCTAAAGTAATTGTTCACACAGATCATGCTACTATAAAATATCTTATGGAAAACAAAGATGCTAAACCTAGACTCATTAGGTGGGTTCTTCTGCTACAAGAATTTGATTTGCATATCACTCATAGGAAAGGAGCAGAGAAACCGGTGGCTGATAACTTGTCTAGGCTTGAAAATATTCTTGATGACCCACAACCAATTAATGATAGCTTCCCTGATGAACAACTAGTTGCAATAAATGTTTCTCATAGTACACCTTGGTATGCTGACTATGCTAATTATATTGTTGCTAAATACATACCACCTAGCTTCACATACCAACAAAAAAAATATTCTATGATTTAAGACATTACTTTTGGGATGAACCACATCTTTATAAGGAAGGAGTAGATGGTATTATTAGACGTTGTGTACCTGAGCATGAACAGGAACAAATCCTACAGAAATGTCACTCTGAAGCTTATGGAGGACATCACGCGGGAGATAGCACCGCTCACAAGGTATTGCAATCTGGTTTTCATTGGCCTACGCTCTTCAAGGATGCCCGTAAGTTTGTCTCATCATGTGATGAATGCCATAGAATAGGTAATATCAGTAAGCGTCAAGAAATGCCTATGAATTATTCACTTGCTGTTGAACCATTTGATGTTTGGGGATTTGACTTTATGGGACCTTTTCCTTCCTCCAATGGGTATACACATATTTTGGTTGTTGTTGATTATGTTACTAAGTGGGTAGAAGCTATTCCAACCAGTAGTGCTGATCACAACACCTCTATTAAAATGCTTAAGGAAGTTATTTTCCCAAGGTTTGGGGTCCCTGGATATTTAATGACTGATGGTGGTTCACATTTTATTCATGGTGCTTTCCGTAAAATGCTTGCTAAGTATGATGTTAACCATAGAATTGCGTCACCCTATCATCCTCAGTCTAGTGATCAAGTTGAACTTAGCAATAGAGAAATAAAACTAATCTTACAAAAGACTGTCAATAGGTCCCGAAACAATTGGTCTAAGAAATTAGATGATGCACTTTGGGCTTACAGAATAGCTTACAAAGATCCTATGGGTGTGTCTCCATATAAAATGGTTTATGGAAAAGCTTGGCATTTACCTCTTGAGTTAGAACACAAAGCATTTTGGAAATAAAAGAACTCATTTATGATTTCGAACTTGCTGGAGAAAAGAGGTTATTTGATATTAGCTCATTAGATGAATGGAGAACCCAGGCTTATGAAAATGCTAAGTTATTCAAAGAAAAAATTAAAAGATGGCATGACAAAAGAATCCAAAAGCGTGAGTTCAAAGTAGGAGAATATGTTCTTTTATACAACTCTTGTCTCAGATTCTTTGCATGAAAACTCCTCTCCAAATGGGAAGGACCCTATGTCATCGAGGAGGTCTATCGATCCGGAGCTATCAAAATAAATAATGCTGAAGGGACTAACCCGAAGGTTGTCAATGGGCAACGAATAAAAAACTATATCTCAGGTACGCCCATTAATGTTGAAAGCAATGTTATCCAAACTTTGTCACCAGAAGAACACATAAAAGAGTCCTTCCGGAACACTCCAGAATCGTGAAAATAAGGAGGTACATGATACGGTAAGTAAACGGACTCCAAAAAATCCGCAAAAATATTTTTTGTCGGTTTTGGAATATTTAGAAAATTAGGAAAATAAGAAACTTCCAGGAAAGTGACCCTGGTGGGCACGATACACCAGGGCACGCCAGGCATGCCTGGCGCGCCCAGGTGGGTTGTGCCCACTTCGGGTACTTTCCGGTCTCCGTTTTTCTTCCGTTCTGCTTGTTCCCCAAGATAAAAAAATCTATATATACCTCCCGAACTCGTTAACCTCCGTATCACGAAGAAATCTCATGTTTTCTTTTCTTGTTGTTTTCTGTCAGATCCAATCCACCATGGCCTCTTCAAGTTCCTCCAAGGACAAGTTCTTCGACAATGTCATCAACCCATATCCGTGGGAGGTGATGTAGCACCCTCAAGCTATCCACATGCGCGATGGGGTACTACACATCCGCGATGTGCAAGGACCCAGGGGGACTGGATCCGTGGAGGCCAGGCTTGGAGCTATGGAGCAGGACATCTTCAAGTGCAACGGGATGGTGGAGCGTGGACTCAATGCCAATCACCTCATGATCTTGGACTATACCCATGATCTCAAGGTGGATGGCAAGCCCATAAAGGACATCATCTTCTTCCTCAATGAGCAAATCAACTTCCTCCATAGCCAGATCCATGACCTTCAGAGCCAAGTCTTTGAATATGAGGCAAGGTTTAAAGGTATGAGTTTGGCTGCTGGTTGCAGGATCCGGGAGACTCACTCCTCCTCTTATGATGGTGAGCCTCTGTCGTGGAAACCCGAGGACAAGAGACCATCTACTTCATCACCACCGTCTTCTTCATCACCACCAAAAGAAAACTGAGTATTGGGTATGGGCACTCCCCTTGGCTTTCGCCAAGCTTGGGGGAGGTGCCCCCGTATCGTATCAATCTCCACTATCTTTTGCCTTTACTTTCTTAGTTCAATCAATGGCTATTTTTTGCTATTAGATGAATAAAAGTTCAGCTCGATCCTTTCTTTTTATGAGTTTGCTTAGTGATCAATCTTTGTAATCGTGTGCGAGATATAATAAAATCTAGTTTGAGTTTTTGCCTTCTTTACTTTCTTGCTGCAATAAAAAGAAAGGAAATAAAAGAAAAAGATAATAATATGCTAACTTATGGTAAGTGATGACATTACACAAGGAAAAGTATAAGTAGAAAATTTTATTGTAGGTTGACAAACATAGCATTGGTCAATGATGCAACACATGAAAGAATTAATAAGGGAAGAGAACATTCACATATAAATACACTATCA
The DNA here is from genome assembly GCF_018294505.1 of Triticum aestivum. NCBI lineage: Eukaryota > Viridiplantae > Streptophyta > Magnoliopsida > Poales > Poaceae > Triticum > Triticum aestivum. Next base: position 528,900,447 of record NC_057798.1, read on the forward strand.
TGGAAATCTTTTCAAAATATTATATGCCAAAATTGTTGATGTTGGACAAGGAAGACAACCTAATGATTTATGTTTGTTTATATTCACATAGAAGTCATATTGTCATAGATCCTTCAACATGTGGTGCTTTCCCCTATCTTTGCTAGCCAAGAACTCCGCACTAAGTAGAGATACTACTTGTGCATCCAAAACCCTTAAACCCTATCTTGTTTAAGAGTCCATCATACCTACCTATGGATTGAGTAAGATCCTTCAAGTAAGTTTTCATCGGTGCAAAAGGGCAATAAAAATTGCTTATAAAAATGTGAGATCATTTAGTGTAAGGGAAAATTGAGCGTTGTACGAACTTGTGATGGTGAAGAATAAAAATGACAAACTGCATAATAAAGGTTTCCACCACAAAGGGCAATATAACGTGACGTTCTCTTGCACTAAGGGGTTGAGCATACAAACAAAAAGCGCATGGCAACCTCTGCTTCCCTCTGTGAAGGGCTTATCTTTTACTTTCATGTATTTACTTTTATGCAAGAGTCAAAGTTTTTCTCTCAATTCCTTTTATTTTTCTCCTTTGGCAAGCATCATGTGGTGAGGAAAGATCTAGGCACATATGTCCAGTTGAATATGGATGGCATAAGTTATTATTGTTGACATCACCCTTGAGGTGAGTGTGTTGGGAGGTGAAACTATAAGCCCTTATCTTTCTTTGTGTCCGGTTGAAATGTTTTGCTCATGTGTATGGTGAGTGTTAGCAATCATAGAAGACTAAATGATGGTTGAATATGTGGACTTTCCTAAAGGCTCCAATACGTGACCCTTCCTGAAAAGATGATGAATTGTAGTTGCAAAGTTGACTGAGAACACAGTTTGTTGTTTTCCAATAGAGTTTATGCTTTATACTTCGATGTTGTGATGAATTGCCACTTGTTCATGAGAAGTCTATGATAAAAGCTTTGTATTAAAGTTTGTTTCTATTATAATAAGTCACATGATGCTGCTATGTCTGTATTTTTGTTTTTATTGACACCTCTCTCTCTAAGCATGTGGACATGTTTTTCGATTTCGGTTTTTGCTTGAGGACAAGCGAGGTCTAAGCTTGGGGGAGTTGATACGCCCATTTTGCATCATGTTTTCCTACTGTTATTTATGTTGTTTTATTGTATAATAATGCTTTTTGGAGTAATTCTAATGCCTTTTCTCTCATAATATGCAAGGTGGGAGAATTCTGGCAGCTGGAAATCTGGACCTAAAAAAGCTACGTCAAGCTACCTATTCTGCACAACTCCAAATGAGCTAAAACTCCCCAAGGATTTTTTATGGAATATTTAATAAATATTGGAGCAAATAAGTACCAAACAAGGGCCACCAGGTGGGCACAACTCACCTGGGCGCGCCAGGAGGCCCAGGCGCGCCCTGGTGGGTGCTGCCCTCCTTGGCCCACCTCCGGTGCCCATCTTCTGGTATATAAGTCATTTTGACCTAGAAAAAATCAGGGGATGACATTCGGGACGAAGCGCCGCCGCCTCGAGGCGGAACTTGGGCAGGAGCACTTTTGCCCTCCGGTGGAGCGATTCCACCGGGGGAACTTCCCTCCCGGAGGGGGAAATCATCATCATCATCATCAACAACAACTCTCCCATCTTGGGGAGGGCTATCTTCATCAATATCTTCACAGCACCAACTCCTCTCAAACCCTAGTTCATCTCTTGTGTTCAATCTTTGTATCAAAACTATAGATTGGTGCTTGTGGGTGACTAGTAGTGTTGATTACATCTTGTAGTTGATTACTATATGGTTTATTTGGTGGAAGATTATATGTTCAGATCCATTATGCTATTTAATACCCCTCTGATCTTGAACATGTTTATCATTTGTGAGTAGTTACTTTCGTTCTTGAGGTCACGAGAGAAATCATGTTGCAAGTAATCATGTGAACTTGATATTTGTTCGATATTTTAATGATATGTATGTTGCCATTCTCTTAGTGGTGTCATGTGAACGTCGACTACATGACACTTCACCATATTTGGGCATAAGGGAATGCATTGTGGAGTAGTTATTAGATGGTGGGTTGCGAGAGTGACAGAAGCTTAAACCCCAGTTTATGCGCTATTCCATAAGGGACCGATTGGATCCAAAAGTTTAATGCTATTGTTAGAATTTATTCTTAATACTTTTCTCGTAGTTGCGGATGCTTGCGAGAGGGTAAATCATAAGTAGTAGGTTTGTTCAAGTAAGAACAACACCTAAGCACCGGTCCACCCACATATCAAATTATCAAAGTACCGAACACAAATTAAGCCAACATGATGAAAGTGACTAGATGAAATTCCCATGTACCCTCAAGAACACTTTTCTTATCATAAGAAACCATTTTGGCCTGTCCTTTGCCTCAAAAGGATTGGGTACCTTGCTGCACTTTTGTTACTACTATTGCTACTTGCTCGTTACAAATTATCTTGCTATCAAACTACTCCGCTACTTACAATTTTGGCACTTGCAGACAGTACCTTGCTAAAAACAACTTGTCATTTCCTTCTGCTCCTCGTTGGGTTCGGCACTCTTACTTATCGAAAAGGCTACAATTGACCCCATATACTTGTGGGTCATCAGTAAACACAGGAGTCGGCCAACCCAACTATAGACCAAAGACATGATTCAGAGCTGATGCATATAATGCAATATCCGGAATGCCAAAGAGTTCCCTATAGGTTTTCGGACTTAAGAGTTTTGCGGGGCCGAATACAGCCCCTGTTGTGAAGACCGTGTCGAACCACGTATGTCAGTCGAACGTAAGGGGGAGCGCAGATGACAAGGAAAAAACCAAAACCCAACCAAGAAGGTGGTAATCATCTACGCCCTTTATATCTTTATTGATACGTTGATGACAGGCAATGTCATTTCAATATTAAGGTCATATTACATGCCCAAAGAGAAAAAGAAAAGATTTTGCATAAGGGAAAGTCTAACACAAGGCCTAAAAATCATAGTTCGGAAAAGAAACTCCAATGATGCCCTTCCGCACGTCTGCGCCTTTTCTCCTCAGTAATGAGTCCTTTGAGAGGAGTATTTGATGGTTGAGACGCACCAGCCTTGAAAGGATCTCCTACGACAACCATCTTGCAAGTAGGGCTCTTGATGAACCTGCGTTAAAAGGAAAAAAAATGTGGTCCAACAATGGTCAAGCCATGCAATGGACCTCTTCTGTATTGTGCCTCCGGCGCCGCCCAAGGTATTTTTAGTGCGTAATTGGGTACGCGCGGTACATAGGCTGCAACCTGGTGGGGCGATCGGTGGAGCCCGAACTACTAATCAATGTCCGGATCTGTTGATTTATCGCTATTATGCGCAGACCGGACTCGTTTGGATACGTTGTTGGCTTTATTGGTTGGTGAACTGTTCGGCTTATACTTCGGCTGCAAGGGCCGCGGTGTGCTCTTTAGTACGGAGTGAGCGCTCCATATTACCATTGACTGTAATAACACCACGAGGTCCCGGCATGTTAAACTTCAAGTAAGCATAGTGCGGGGCTGCATTGAAGCAGGCAAAAGCCGTTCGTCCGAGCAGTGCATGGTAGCCACTGTGGAAGGGGACGATGTCGAAGATTAACTCTTCATTGCGAAAGTTCTCTGGGGAGCCGAATACTACCTCCAATGTAATTGAGCCTGTACAACGGGCCTCCACTCATGGTATCACACCTTTAAAGGTAGTGTTACTAGGCTTGATTCATGATGGGTTGATCCCCATTTTACGGACAGTGTCTTGATAAATCAAGTTGAGACTACTTCCTCCGTCCATAAGGACTCTGGTGAGGTGGTATCCGTCAATATTGGATCAAGAACCAGGGCGGCCGAACCCCCGTGACGGATACTGGTTGGGTGGTCCCTGCGATCAAAGGTGATCGGACAGGCTGACCATATGTTAAACCTGGGAGCGACGGGCTCTACGGCATAGACGTCCCGTAATGCATGTTTGCGCTCCCTTTTGGGGATATGACTGACATATATCATGTTCACTGTCTTCACCTTGGGGGGAAATTGCTTCTGTCCCATGGTGTTTGGCTGACGGGGCTCGTCATCGTCTTCGCTTGGTGGCACTTTTCCCTTGTGTTCGGTATTTATCTTACTGGCTTGTTTGAATACCCAACAATTCCTGTTGGTGTGAGGTTCCCAGGTTTATCGGGTGTGCCGTGATCTGGCAGGGCCTCTCAAGGATATTATCTAAGCTGGATGGCCCATCTTTATTGCTTTTGAAAGGTATCTTACGCTGACCGGACTTAGGACCGCTGAATCCGACATTGACTGTCGTATCGTCTGTGTCGTCGTTGTTGTTTCGACGTTTGTTTTTATTGCGGCGAGGTTTACCGTTGCTGTCCCGCACCTCGGAGGTGCCGGGGTCACCCGAGCTGTTGCTTCTATGATCCAATCAGCTGTCTTCGCATGCACAAAAACGGGTCATGAGTGCCGTTAAGGCTGCCATGGTCTTCGGCTTTTCCTGCCTGAGGTGTCGGGCAAGCCATTCATCACGGACGCTGTGTTTGAAGGCCACTAAGGCTTTGGCATCCGGACAGTCTACGATCTGGTTCTTTTTAGTTAAGAACCGATTCCAAAGCTTGTGTGTTGATTCGCCCGACTGCTGAATTATGTGACTCAAGTCGTCAGCATCCGATGGCCGGACATAAGTGCCCTGAAAGTTGGCCCGAAAAGCATCTTCCAAGTCTTCCAGGTTGCAATGGAGTTTTCTGGGAGGCTATTTAGCTAGTGCCGTGCTGGTCCTTTCAGCTTTAGAGGAAGATCATCTCCTCGAGCCATATGAATGTGGAGAAGAAAATTCTCAATCCAGACGGCCGGATCCGTCATTCCATTGTACTGTTTGATGTTTACGGGTTTGAACCCTTCCGGAAACTGGTGTTCCATGACCTCATCGGTAAGGCATAGGGGGTGTGTGGTCCCTCTATATCGCGCAATGTCACGGCGGAGATCGGCTGACATCTGAGTTTGGTTCTGATCCCGAACATAGTAATGATCATCACGCCGGGCTTCATAGCCATTGTCCTGTGCCGGGGCGCGGTCCCTTGATCCATAGATTGATCTGGTCTGACCAGCTTTATTGGCTAGGTCGTGTTGCAAGTTGTACGTGTATCCCGCGGCTGCCATCTCTCTACCTCTTCGGCGAGGGGGTGCAGGTTGGTGTTCGACTTGATATGCCGTTTTATCCCGTCCACGTGGTGGTTGGTCTGCCTGATTATACTTCGATGGTATTGGCTCAAGGGCTTCATCGTTGAATTGTGGCAGCAGCTTGCTCTTAGGGTAACTTTTAACAGGTCGTTCGTGGCCGTATTCCTCAGCGGCCATGACCTTAGTCCACCTTTCATTCAGCGTGTCTTGCTCGGCTTTGAGCTGCTGCTGCTGCTTCTTTTTCAGGCTCCGGGCTGTAGCAATGAGCTGTTGCTTGAAGCATTCTTGGTCGGGGTTTCCTCTGGGACAATGAAGTCTTCGTCACCGAGACTAACCTCCTCTTCGGATTCTGGCATATAGTTGTTGTCCTCCGCATCTTCGTGATCAGCGTGTTTGGGACTATGTTCACCCTCTTCCCTCTCATCTTGTTTGGACATGGGCTCGACGGGGTGATACGTCTCCAACGTATCTATAATTTATGAAGCATTCATGCTATTTTATTATCTGTTTTGAATGATTACGGGCTTTATTATATACTTTTATATTACTTTTGGGACTAACCTATTAATTGGAGGCCCAGCCCATATTGCTGTTTTATTGCCTGTTCCAGTATTTCAAAGAAAAGGAATATCAAACGGAGTCCAAACAGAATGAATCCTTCGGCAGCATGATTTTTGGAAAGGATATGATCCGGGAGACTTGGAGTTCAAGTCAGGGAAGGCTCGAGGAAGCCAGGAGATAGGAGGGACCGCCCACCCCCCGGGCGCGCCCCCTGTCTTCTGGGCCCCTCGAGGCTCCCCCGGCCGACTTCTTTCGCCTATATAAGCCCACGTACCCTAAAAACATCGAAGAAGAAGATAGACCGGGAGTTCTGCCGCCACCAAAAACCTCTCGGAGCCCGTTCCAGCACCCTGCCGAAGGGGGGATCCCTCACCGGTGGCCATCTTAATCATTCCGGCGCTATCCATGACGAGGAAGGAGTAGTTCACCCTCGGGGCTGAGGGTATGTACCAGTAGCTATGTGTTTGATCTCTCTCTCTCTCTCTCTCGTGTTCTCTCTATGGCACGATCTTGATGTATCGCGAGCTTTGTTATTATAGTTGGATCTTATGATGTTTCTCCCCCTCTACTCTCTTGTAATGGATTGAGTTTTCCCTTTGAAGTTATCTTATCAGATTGAGTCTTTAAGGATTTGAGAACACTTGATGTATGTCTTGCCATGCTTATCTGTGGTGACAATGGGATATCACGTGATCCACTTGATGTATGTTTTGGTGATCAACTTGCGGGTTCCGCCCATGAACCTATGCATAAGGGTTGGCACACGTTTTCGTCTTGACTCTCCGGTAGAAACTTTGGGGCACTCTTTGAAGTACTTTGTGTTGGTTGGATAGATGAATCTAAGATTGTGTGATGCATATCGTATAATCATGCCCACAGATACTTGAGGTGACAATGGAGTATCTAGGTGACATTAGGGTTTTGGTTAATTTGTGTCTTAAGGTGTTATTCTAGTACGAACTCTTGAATAGATTGATCCGAAAGAATAACTTTGAGGTGGTTTCGTACCGTACCATAATCTCTTCGTTTGTTCTCCGCTATTAGTGGCTTTGGAGTGACTCTTTGTTGCATGTTGAGGGATAGCTATATGATCCAATTATGTTATTATTGTTGAGAGAACTTGCACTAGTGAAAGTATGAACCTTAGGCCTTGTTTCCTATCATTGCAATACCGTTTACGCTCAATTTTATCATTAGCTACCTTGCTGTTTTTATAATTTCATATTACAAAAACCTTTATCTACCATCCATATTGCACTTGTATCACCATCTCTTCGCCGAACTAGTGCACCTATACAATTTACCATTGTATTGGGTGTGTTGGGGACACAAGAGACTCTTTGTTATTTGGTTACAGGGTTGCTTGAGAGAGACCATCTTCATCCTATGCCTCCCACAGATTGATAAACCTTAGGTCATCCACTTGAGGGAAATTTGCTACTGTCCTACAAACCTCTGCACTTGGAGGCCCAACAACGTCTACAAGAAGAAGTTTGTGTAGTAGACATCAAGCTCTTTTATGGCACCGTTGCTGGGAGGTGAGTGCTTGAAGGTATATCTTTAGATCTTGCAATCGAATCTTTTTGTTTCTTGTTTTATCACTAGTTTAGTCTATAAAAGAAAACTACAAAAAAATGGATTTGAGTTTGTCTCATACGCTTCATCTTTTTAGTATCTTTCATGAGTATGATGAAAAGGGAAATTGTGCTCAAGTGCTAGAAGAAGAAACCTATAGAATGTTTGATACTAAATCTTTGAATGATGAGCATGATTGCAATGTTGTTAGTATGAACTCTTTGAATATCCATAGTACTAATGATGATTGCACTAGTTATGATGAAAATGTCTCTTATAAGCATGTTGATTTTTGTGGAGTAGATTGGGTTTGCATGGACACACTGATAACCCACAAGTGTAGGGGATCGCAACAGCTTTCGAGGGTAAAGTATTCAACCCAAATTTATTGATTCGACACAAGGGGAGCCAAAGAATATTCTTGAGTATTAGCAGTTGAGTTGTCAATTCAACCACACCTGGATAACTTAGTATCTGCAGCAAAGTATTTAGTAGCAACGTAGTATGATAATAAAAGTGACAGTAGCAAAAGTAAAGATAATTGTTTTTGGGTTTTTGTAGTAGTTGTAACAGTAGCAACGGAAAAGTAAATACGAGAAGAACAATATGTGAAAAGCTCGTAGGCAATGGATCAGTGATGGATAATTATGCCAGATGCGATTCCTCATGTAATAGCTATAACATAGGGTGATATAGAACTAGCTCCAATTCATCAATGTAATGTAGGCATGTATTCCATAAATAGTCATACGTGCTTATGGAAAAGAAATTGCATGACATCTTTTGTCCTACCCTCCCGTGGCAGCGGGGTCCTAACGGAAACTAAGGGATATTAAGGCCTCCTTTTAATAGAGAACCGGAACAAAGCATTAGCACATAGTGAATACATGAACTCCTCAAACTACGTCCATCACCAAGAAGTATCCCGATTATTGTCACTTCAGGGTTGTCGGATCATAACACATAATAGGTGACTATAGACTTGCAAGATAGGATCAAGAACACACATATATTCATGAAAACATAATAGGTTCAGATCTGAAATCATGGCACTCGGGCCCCAGTGACAAGCATTAAGCATAGCAAAGTCATAGCAACATCAATCTCAGAACATAGTGGATACTAGGGATCAAACCCTAACAAAACTAACTTGATTACATGGTAAATCTCATCCAACCCATCACCGTCCAGCAAGCCTACGATGGAATTACTCACGCACGGCGGTGAGCATCATGAAATTGGTGATGGAGGAAGGTTGATGATGACGCCGGTGACGAATCCCCCTCTCCGGAGCCCCGAACAGACTCCAGATCAGCCCTCCCGAGAAAGATTAGGGCTTGGCGGCGGCTCCGTATCGTAAAACGTGATGACACTTTCTCTCTGATTTTTTTTCTCCCTGGACATGAATATATGGAGTTGGAGTTGAGGTTGGTGGAGGTCCAGGGGGCCCACGAGATAGGGGGCGCGCCCTACAGGGGGGGTGCCCCCCTGTCTCGTGGATAGGCCCTGGGCCCCCAGGTGTATTCTTTCGCCCAGAAATTCTTATTAATTCCAAAAAGTGCCTCCGTGGATTTTCAGGACATTCCGAGAACTTTTCTTTTCTACACATAAAACAACATCATGGTAGTTCTGCTGAAAACAGCGTCAGTCCGAGTTAGTTTCATTCAAATCATGCAAGTTAGAGTCCAAAACAAGGGCAAAAGTGTTTGGAAAAGTAGATACGTTGGAGACGTATCAACTCCCCCAAGCTTAAACCTTTGCTTGCCCTCAAGCAATTCAGTTGATAAACTGAAAGTGATAAAGAAAAACTTTACAAACTATGTTTGCTCTTGTTGTTGTAAACATGAAAAGCCAAAATTCAAGTTTAAGCAAATACTATGAACTAACCATACTCACAATAACACTTAGGTCTCACAATTACTCATATCAATAGCATAATCAGCTAGCTAGCCATAATAATAGAACTCGGATGACAACACTTTCTCAAAACAATCATAACATGATATAACAAAATGGTATCTCGCTAGCCCTTTCTGAGACCGCAAAACATAAATGCAGAGCACCTTTAAAGATCAAGGACTGACTAAACATTGTAATTCATGGTAAAAGAGATCCAGTCAAGTCATACCCAATATAAACCAATAATAATGAATGCAAATGACAGTGTGCTCTCCAGCGGGTGCTTTTTAATAAGAAGGGTGATGACTCAACATAAAAGTAAATAGATAGGCCCTTCGCAGAGGGAAGCAGGGATTTGTAGAGGTGCCAGAGCTCGATTTTAAAATAGAGATTGAATAACATTTTGAGCGGCATACTTTTGCTGTCAACGCAACAACTATGAGATGGTTGTATCTTCCATACTACATGCATTATAGGCAGTTCCCAAACAGAATGGTAAAGGTTTATACTCCCCCAACCACCAACAAGCATCAATCCATGGCTTGCTCGAAACAACGAGTGCCTCCAACTAACAACAGCCCTGGGGGAGTTTTGTTTAATTATTTTGATTTGCTTTGATCTTTTTGGATCATGGGACTGGGCATCCCGGTTACCGGCCCTTTCTCGTGAATGAGGAGCGGAGTCCACTCCTCTTGAGAATAACCCACCTAGCATGGAAGATATAGGCAGCCCTAGTTGTAACATGAGCTGCTCGAGCATACAAAACAGAATTTCATTTGAAGGTTTGGAGTTTGGCACATACAAATTTACTTGGAACGGCAGGTAAATACCGCATATAGGAAGGTATAGTGGACTCATATGGAACAACTTTGGGTTTAAGGAGTTTGGATGCACAAGCAGTATTCCCGCTTAGTACAGGTGAAGGCTAGCAAAGACTGGGAAGCGACCAACTAAGAGAGCGACAACAGTCATAAACATGCATTAAAATTAATTCACACCGAATACAAGCATGAGTAGGATATAATCCACCATGAACATAAATATCAGTGAAGGCTATGTTGATTTGATTCAACTACATGCGTGAACATGTGCCAAGTCGAGTCACTCAATTCATTCAAAGGAGGATACCATCCCATCATATCACATCATAATCATTCTAATAGCATGTTGGCACGCAAGGTAAACCATTATAACTCATAGCTAATCAAGCATGGCACAAGCAACTATAATCTCTAAATGTCATTGCAAATATGTTTACTTCATAATAGCTGACTCAGAAACGATGAACTCATCATATTTACAAAAACAAGAGAGGTCGAGTTCATACCAGCTTTTCTCATCTCAATAAGTTCCATCATATATCGTCATTATTGCCTTTCACTTGCACGACCGAACGATGTGTATAATAATAAGAGTGCACGTGCATTGGACTAAGCTGGAATCTGCAAGCATTCAACTTAAGAGAGAAGACAAGGTAATATGGGCTCTAAGTAAAATAAACAATCATGCATATGAGAGCCACTAAGCATTTTCAATATAGTCTTCTCGACCCCCAAAGGAAAGAAAAGAAAATAAAACTATTTACACGGGGAAAGCTCCCAACAAGTAAGAAGAAGAACTAGAAATATTTTTGGGTTTTCATTTTAATTTCTACTACAAGCATGGAAATTAAACTAACTAATTTTTTTGTTTTTTCTTAGGATTTATCAAACACACAAGAAGAAAACTAGAAAAAAAAGAAATTTAAACTAACATGGATAATACAATGAAAGAGTATGAGCAACCACGACTAGTGTGTGATCATGAATGTAAAGTCGGTGAGAAATACGTACTCCCCAAGCTTAGGCTTTTGGCCTAAGTTGGTCTAGTACTAAGGATCGTCTGGATGATATCCATAAGTGAAACCGGGGTTGTACTGAGATGCAGCGGCAACCGCCTCCTGAGCTGCAGCGTGTCGGCGAGCTGCCTCCGCTCCCCTCTCGTGTTCAGCTGCTTCCTCCCTGGTGACAACATATCTTCCTTTTGCCTGATAATCAAAAAGGTAGGGAGCAGGAAGAGTAATAGGGACAATGTTGCGTCTGTCATAGATTAGTCGATATTGGAGGAATTGTTCATTCTCTCTCAAGAAATTGATGACTGAACATAGCTTCTTTATCCAAATAAACAGGAGGTAAAATCATATCCCCCTCTCATGGGGCTATATTAAGATAATTAGCCACACGGGTTGCATAAATTCCTCCAAATAAATTTCCCTTTCTACTATTATTCTGCAACCTACGTGCAACTATTGCCCCCAAGTTATAACCTTTATAACCTAACACAGCACTCCTGAGGACACACAAATCAAGAACACACATGTGACATGCTTCGTCTTTACCGTTAATGCATCTACTAACAAAAAGAACAAAATAATGTATAGCAGGAAAATGAATGCTCCCTATGGTAGCTTGTGTTATGTCCCTAGATTCTCCCACAGTAAGACTAGCAAGAAAATCTCTAAATTCAGATTTGCGAGGATCATTAATATTACCCCACTGCGGGAGTTTACAAGCAGTTGTGAAATCTTCTAAATCCATGGTATAAGATGTATCATAAATATCAAACATGACACTAGGAGAATTACGCGCACAGTTATATTGGAACCTCCGCACAAAGGAATCAGTCAACTGATAATACTGAGGACACTTATCTTGTAAGAAGTCCTCCAGCTCGGCATTACGCACATACGCGTCAAATTCCTCCTTGAAGCCTGCTTCAGCCATAAAATCATCGGATGGCCACTCACAAGCTCGTACATCTGCGTCCCTCGGCAATTCAACATCTTGCTCACGTATAGCAATCCTTGGCCCTTTCTTCACCGAGGAACCACCTTGGTACATTCTTCTAAGCATAATTCTTTTTTTGAAAATTTCAGAAATTTTAGTAACTTCAAAATAAAAGTGAATAAAACTAAACAAGATTGGTAGCAACTACTCCTACAAGTGCCTAGAGCCTATATCATGCATTAGAATTGCTTGGGACCTCAAAAATTTAACATGCAAGCTCAAGAACATGGTCACCTATGCAGCAAAAATTTGCAATGAATAAAGCACTAGAACAAAAACTAATTGGACCAATGGAGGAGTCACATACCAAGCAACAATCTCCCAAAGCAGTTTTGTGAATGGAGCTTTGAGCAAGGAGATCGAAAATCGCAGCAAAATGAGCTAGAACTCGTGCTTGAGCTGGATGGGGATTTTTTGGGTAGAAGATGAAGTGTGTGGGTGCCGGCATAAGTGGAGGGGGGGCACCAGGGGCCCACGAGACAGGGGGCGCGCCCTATAGGGGGGGGCGCCCTCCACTCTCGTGGCCTGGTGCTTGCCCCTCCTGCAGTGATTTCAGTGCCTAAAATCCTCAAATATTCCAGAAAAAATCATACTAAATTTGCAGGGCATTTGGAGCACTTTTATTTTCGGACTATTTTTTAATGCACGGATAATTCAGAAAACAGACAGATAATACTATTTTTGCTTTATTTATTCTAAATAACAGAAAGTAAAAAGAGGGTACAGAAGGTTGTGCCTTCTAGTTTCATCCATCTCGTGATCATCAAAATGAATCCACTAACAAGGTTGATCAAGTCTTGTTAACAAACTCATTCCGAATAACACGGAACCGGAGAAATTTCGAATAACACTAAGTTACCTCAACGGGGATATGAAAATCCCCAACAATAAGAATATCATACTTTTTCTTGACAGTAGGGAGAGGAAATTCAAAACCTCCAATAATAATAGTTGGAACTTTTCCAATAGAATTGATGCTATGAACTTGAGATTGTTTCCTCGGAAAGTGTACCGTATGCTCATTACCATTAACATGAAAAGTGACATTGCCTTTGTTGCAATCAATAACAGCCCCTGCAGTATTAAGAAAAGGTCTACCAAGGATAATAGACATACTATCGTCCTCGGGAATATCAAGAATAACAAAGTCCGTTAAGATAGTGACATTTGCAACCACAACAGGCACATCCTCACAAATACCGACAGGTATAGCAGTTGATTTATCAGCCATTTGCAAAGATATTTCAGTAGGTGTCAACTTATTCAATTCAAGTCTACGATATAAAGAGAGAGGCATAACACTAACACCGGCTCCAAGATCACATAAAGCAGTTCTAACATAATTTCTTTTAATGGAGCATGGTATAGTTGGTACACCCGGATCTCCAAGTTTCTTTGGTATTCCACCCTTAAAAGTGTAATTAGCAAGCATGGTGGAAATTTCAGCTTCCGGTATCTTTCTTTTATTTGTGATGATATCCTTCATATACTTAGCATAAGGATTTACTTTCAGCATATCAGTTAAGCGCATCCGTAAGAAAATAGGTCTAATCATTTCAACAAAGCGCTCAAAATCCTCATCATCCTTTGTCTTGGATGGTTTAGGAGGAAAGGGCATGGGTTTCTGAACCCATGGTTCTCTTTCTTTACCGTGCTTCCTAGCAACAAAATCTCTCTTATCATAACGTTGATTCTTTGATTGTGGGTTATCAAGAACAACAGCAGGTTCAATCTCTACTTCATTGTTTTTGCTAGGTTGAGCATCAACATGAACATTATCATTAACATTATTACTAGGTTCATGTTCATCACCTGATTGAGTTTCAGCATCAGAGATAGAAATATCATTGGGATTCTCAGGTGTTTCTACAGTAGGTTCACTAGAAGCATGCAAAGTCCTATCATTTTTCTTTTTCTTCTTTCTAGAATAACTAGGTGCCTCTAAATTATCTCTCTAAGAATCTTGCTCGATTCTCTTAGGATGGCCTTCAGGATACAAAGGTTCCTGAGTCATTCTACCAGTTCTAGTAGCCACTCTAACAGCAAAGTCATTTTTATTATTTAATTCATCAAGCAAATCATTTTGAGCTTTAAGTACTTGCTCAGCTTGAGTAGCAACCATAGAAGCATATTTGCTAACGAGTTTGAGTTCATCTTTAACTCTAGCCATATTATCGCTACACGTCCTATCTCGAAAGCATTATTCTTTAACTCTCTACCAACATAAGCATTAAAACTTTCTTGTCTAGCCATAAAGTCATCAAATTCATCTAAGCATGGGCTATGAAATTTAGTAGAGGGGATTTCAACTTTATCATATCTATAGAGAGAATTTACCTTTACTACCTGTGTCGGGTTATCAAGACAATGTGGTTCTTCAACAGGCGGTATATTAAGACCATGTATTTCTTCAATAGGAGGTAAATTCTTAACATCTTCAGCTTTAATACCTTTTTCTTTCATTGATTTCTTTGCCTCTTGCATATCTTCAGGACTGAGAAATAAAACACCTCTCTTCTTCGGAGTGGGTTTAGGAATAGGCTCAGGAGTTGGCTCAATTGGTTCAGGAATTGCTTCAGGAATTGGCTCAGGAAGAGTCCAATTATTTTCATTAGTCAACATATTATTCAATAATATTTCAGCTTCGTCGACTGTTCTTTCCCTGAAAACACAACCAGCACAACTATCCAAGTAGTCCTTGGAAGCATCGGTTAGTCCATTATAAAAGATATCAAGTATTTCATTTTTCTTGAGAGGATGATCAGGCAAAGCATTAAGTAACCGGAGAAGCCTCCCCCAAGCTTGTGGGAGACTCTCTTCTTTGATTTGCACAAAATTATATATTTCCCGCAAGGCAGCTTGTTTCTTATGAGCAGGGAAATATTTAGCAGAGAAGTAATAAATCATATCCTGGGGACTACGCACACAACCAGGAGCAAGAGAATTATACCAAGTCTTAGCATCACCCTTTAATGAGAACGGAAATATCTTAAGGATATAAAAATAGCGAGACTTCTCATCATGAGTAAACAGGGTAGCTATATCATTCAACTTGGTAAGATGTGCCACAACAGTTTCAGATTCAAGGCCATAAAAAGGATCAGATTCAACTAAAGTAATAATCTCAGGATCAACAGAGAATTCATAATCCTTATCAGTAACACAGATAGGTGAAGTAGCAAAAGCAGGGTCGGGTTTCATTCTAGCATTAAGAGACTGTTGCTTCCATTTAGCTAATAATTTCTTAAGATCATATCTATCATTGCAAGCAAAGATTTCCCTAGCAGCTTCTTCATTCATAACATAACCCTTAGGAACAACAGGCAATACATAATCATTGGGAGAACCTTCATCATCACTATCATCAATAATAGCATCTTCAATATTTTCATTCCCCCTAACTCTAGCAAGTTGTTCATCAAGAAATTCACCTAATGGCAAAGTAGTATCACGCACAGAAGTAGTTTCATCATGCATAGCAGAAGTGGCATCATCAATAACATGCGACATATCAGAATTCATAGCAGTAGCAGGTTTAGGTGTCGCAAGCCTACTAATAACGGAAGGAGAATCTAGTGCAGAGCTAGATGGCAGTTCCTTACCTCCCCTCGTAGTTGAGGGCAAAATCTTGGTTTAGCGTCTTTCAAGTTCTTCATAGTGATCAACAGATATAAATCCCAAGTGACTCAGAGAATAGAGCTATGCTCCCCGGCAACGGCGCCAGAAATTAGTCTTGATAACCCACAAGTGTAGGGGATCGCAACAGCTTTCGAGGGTAAAGTATTCAACCCAAATTTATTGATTCGACACAAGGGGAGCCAAAGAATATTCTTGAGTATTAGCAGTTGAGTTGTCAATTCAACCACACCTGGATAACTTAGTATCTGCAGCAAAGTATTTAGTAGCAAAGTATTATGATAATAAAAGTGACGGTAGCAAAAGTAAAGATAATTGTTTTGGGGTTTTTGTAGTACTTGTAACAGTAGCAACGGAAAAGTAAATAAGCGAAGAACAATATGTGAAAAGCTCGTAGGCAATGGATCAGTGATGGATAATTATGCCGGATGCGATTCCTCATGTAATAGCTATAACATAGGGTGACACAGAACTAGCTCCAATTCATCAATGTAATGTAGGCATGTATTCCGTAAATAGTCATACGTGCTTATGGAAAAGAACTTGCATGACATCTTTTGTCCTACCCTCCCGTGGCAGCGGGGTCCTAGCGGAAACTAAGGGATATTAAGGCCTCCTTTTAATAGAGAACCGGAACAAAGCATTAGCACATAGTGAATACATGAACTCCTCAAACTACGGTCATCACCGAGAAGTATCCCGATTATTGTCACTTCGGGGTTGTCGGATCATAACACATAATAGGTGACTATAGACTTGCAAGATAGGATCAAGAACACACATATATTCATGAAAACATAATAGGTTCAGATCTGAAATCATGGCACTCGGGCCCTAGTGACAAGCATTAAGCATAGCAAAGTCATAGCAACATCAATCTCAGAACATAGTGGATACTAGGGATCAAACCCTAACAAAACTAACTTGATTACATGGTAAATCTCATCCAACCCATCACCGTCCAGCAAGCCTACGATGGAATTACTCACGCACGGCGGTGAGCATCATGAAATTGGTGATGGAGGATGGTTGATGATGACGACGGCGACGAATCCCCCTCTCCGGAGCCCCGAACGGACTCCAGATCAGCCCTCCCGAGAGAGATTAGGGCTTGGCGGCGGCTCCGTGTCGTAAAACGCAATGAAACTTTCTCTCTGGTTTTTTTCTCCCCGAACGTGAATATATGGAGTTGGAGTTGAGGTCGGTGGAGGTCCAGGGGGCCCACGAGATAGGGGGCGCGCCCTACAGGGGGGGCACCCCCCTGTCTCGTGGACAGGCCCTGGGCCCCCTGGTGTATTTCTTTCGCCCAGAAATTCTTATTAATTCCAAAAAGTGCCTCCGTGGATTTTCAGGACATTCCGAGAACTTTTCTTTTCTACACATAAAACAACATCATGGCAGTTCTGCTGAAAACAGCGGCAGTCCGGTTTAGTTTCATTCAAATCATGCAAGTTAGAGTCCAAAACAAGGGCAAAAGTGTTTGGAAAAGTAGATACATTGGAGACGTATCAACTCCCCCAGCTTAAACCTTTGCTTGTCCTCAAGCAATTCAGTTGATAAACTGAAAGTGATAAAGAAAAACTTTTAGAAACTATGTTTGCTCTTGTTGTTGTAAACATGAAAAGCCAGCATTCAAGTTTCAGCAAATACTATGAACTAACCATACTCACAATAACACTTAGGTCTCACGATTACTCATATCAATAGCATAATCAGCTAGCGAGCCATAATAATAGAACTCGGATGACAACACTTTCTCAAAACAATCATAACATGATATAACAAAATGGTATCTCGCTAGCCCTTTCTGAGACCGCAAAACATAAATGCAGAGCACCTTTAAAGATCAAGGACTGACTAAACATTGTAATTCATGGTAAAAGAGATCCAGTCAAGTCATACCCAATATAAACCAATAATAATGAATGCAAATGACAGTGTGCTCTCGAGCGGGTGCTTTTTAATAAGAAGGTGATGACTCAACATAAAATTAAATAGATAGGCCCTTCGCAGAGGCAAACAGGGATTTGTAGAGGTGCCAGAGCTTGATTTTAAAATAGAGATAGAATAACATTTTGAGCGGCATACTTTTGCTGTCAACGCAACAACTATGAGATGGTTGTATCTTCCATACTACATGCATTATAGGCAGTTCCCAAACGGAATGGTAAAGATTTATACTCCCCCAACCACCAACAAGCATCAATCCATGGCTTGCTCGAAACAACAAGTGCCTCCAACTAACAACAGCCCTGGGGGAGTTTTGTTTAATTATTTTGATTTGCTTGGATCTTTTTGGATCATGGGACTGGGCATCCTGGTTACCAGCCCTTTCTCGTGAATGAGGAGTGGAGTCCACTCCTTTTGAGAATAACCCACCTAGCATGAAAGATATAGGCAGCCCTAGTTGAAACATGAGTTGCTCGAGCATACAAAACAGAATTTCATTTGAAGGTTTAGAGTTTGGCACATACAAATTTACTTGGAACGGCAGGTAAATACCGCATATAGGAAGGTATAGTGGACTCATATGGAACAACTTTGGGGTTTAAGGAGTTTGGATGCACAAGCAGTATTCCCGCTTAGTACAGGTGAAGGCTAACAAAAGACTGGAAAGCAACCAACTGAGAGAGCGACAAGAGTGTCAACTTTATTTAGTGATGATTCCACTACCTTGGAAGAGGTTTCAATCAATTATGATGAGAACGAAGTTGCTACTTATGATCGATTATGATGAGAACGAAGTTGCTACTTATGATGATTATTGTGATGAAACTTATGCTATAAAAAGTAGTGATGATTATATTTATAAATCTTGTCATGATTATGATTACCCTTTTTCTGAACATTACTCATTTAATGTGGAAACAATTTTTAGTGTTCAAGTCTCTTATGATAATCCCACTATTCCGAATGAGAATAATTTTGCTTATGTGGAGAGTAGTAAAAATTCTATGCTTGTAGATCATGAAAGGAATGCTTTAGGTGCTAGTTATATTGTTGAATTCATTCATGATGCTACTAAAAATTATTATGAGGGAGGAATATATGCTTGTAGGAATTGCAATAATATCAAGTTTCCTCTCTATGTGCTTAAAATCTTGAAGCTATGCTTGTTTTACCTTCCTATGCTAGTTGATTATTGTTCCCATAAGTTGTTTGCTCACAAAATCCCTATGTATAGGAAGTGGGTTAGGCTTGAATGTGCTAGTCATACGCTTCATGATGCTCCCATTATGTTTCAATTCTTATCTTTTATGTGAGCATCATTGTCATCATCATGCCTAGCTAGAAAGGCATTAAAGAAAAGCGCTTGTTGGGAGACAACCCAATATTTATCCTTACTGTTTTTGTGTGTTCACATGATTATGCTACTGTAGTAATCATTTTTTATAGCTTTTGTTTAAATAAAGTGCCAAGTAAGACCTTTAGGATAGCTTACGGTGATAGTTGTGGTGATCCTGCTGAGAATCAGAAACTTTTTCACCCAGTAAATTAGTTTTGTTAATTCACAGAAAAGTTATCTTGATCTGATTCTTTTTGATCTTGATTGGTACACGAATTGCTTAGTACTTCCTAATTTTGAGGATTTTTGGAGTTCCAGAAGTATACGTTTGATACAATTTACTTCAGACTGTTCTGTTTTTGACAGATTCTGTTTTCTATGTGTTGTTTGCTTATTTTGATGAATCTATGAGTAGTATCGGAGGGTATGAACCATACATAAGTTGGAATACAGTAGATATTACACCAATATGAATTTAGAATGAGTTCATTACAGTACCTAAGTGGTGGTTTTATTTTCTTATACTAACGGAGCTGACGAGTTTTCTATTGAGTTTTTTGTTGTGAAGTTTTCAAGTTTTGGGTAAAGATTCGATGGACTATGGAACAAGGAGTGGCAAGAGCCTAAGCTTGGGGATGACCAAGGAACCCCAAGGTAATATTCAAGGACAACCAAGAGCCTAAGCTTGGGGATGCCCCGGAAGGCATCCCCTCCTTCGTCTTCGTTCATCGGTAACTTTACTTGGAGCTATATTTTTATTCACCGCATGATATGCATTTTGCTTGGAGTGTCATTTTATTTTGTTAGTATTTTCTTTCTGTTATTTAGAATAATGTTTTGCATCTTTAGTTTCAATAAAAATGTCAAGGATAGCCTTTACCATGCTTATTTTGCTAGTATACATGTTGCTGTTTGAAAACAGAAAGTTTATCGCTGTTGCAAAAATTCCCTAGAGAAGTCAGAGAATGATATAATGTTGAAACTTTTTGCATATTGAGCTCTAATAAATCTTCTAAAGCGTACTATTTTTCTCATAATTTTTGGAGTTAGGGAAGTATTGATACGCTTGCATTCTTTACAGACTATGCTGTTTTGGCAGATTGCTATTATGTTTGCATTGTTTGCATATGTTTGCTTGTTTAATGATTCTACTTGAAGATAGGAGTATTAAATATGCAGAGGCATTTAGTATGCAATGCGGAATAATAATTTTAGTGATTTGTTACAATAGAAAATGATAAGGTTTTGCATTGGTTTATACTAACCTATCTCACGAGTTCTTGTTGAGTTTGGTGTGGATGAAGCTTTTGATAAAAAGATAAACCATGATATGAGAGGAATTAAGGAGACACAAAAGTTCAAGCTTGGGGATGCCCAAGGTACCCCAAGATAATATTTCAAGAAGTCTCAAGCATCTAAGATTGGGGATGCCCCGTTAGGCATCCCACCTTTCTTCTTCAACAACTATCGGTTAGTATGAGTTGAGCCTAAGTTTTTGCTTCTTCACATGAGTTGTGCTATCCTTGCAATGTCATTTTATTTTGCTCTGCTTGCTGTTTGAATACAATACCAAGATCTGAAATTCTTAAATGAGAGAGAGTCTTCACATAGTTACATAATTATTTAGCTACTCATTGATCTTCACTTATATCTTGTTGGAGTAGTTTGTCATTTACTCGTGTGCTTCACTTATATCCTATGAGTAAATTGATTGAATGAGTTGAAAGTCATAAATCTGAAATTTTATATGTTTCATTTGCTTATCCTATGGGGAGTAATGACTTCACATCTAAGAAGTAGAGGTTGTAAATTTATTGAAGGTTAGCAAGCATTGTATTGGTCATTTGAACAAATCATGAAAGAATATTGAAGGAAGAGAGATTTCACATATAAATATACTATCTTAGACATCTTTTATGATTGTGAGCACTCATTAAGTATGACATGCTAAAGAGTTGATGTTCGACAAGGAAGACAACGTAATGGGTTATGTTTTCTCACATCTCAGTTAAAGTATATTGTCATGGATCATTCAAACATGTTGAGCTTGCCTTTCCCCCTCATGCTAGCCAAATTCCTTGCACCAAGTAGAGATACTACTTGTGCTTCCAAATATCCTTAAACCCAGTTTTTGCCATGAAGTATCCATCATACCTACCTATATGTGGTATTTACCTGTCGTTCCAAGTAAATTTGCATGTGCCAAACTCTAAACCTTCAAATTATAATCTGTTTTGTATGCCCGAATCGCTCATGTAGCGACTAGGGGTTGTCAGTATCTTCCATGCCATGTGGGTTATTCTCAAGATGAGTGGACTCCGCTAATCATTCACGAGAAAAATGGCTGGTAACCGGGATGCCCAGTCCCATGATCAAAAGATCAAAATCAAATCAAAAATAATTGCAAACAAAACTCCCCCAGGTTTGATGTTAGTTGGAGGCACCTGTTGTTTCGGGCAAGCCATGGATTGATGATTGTTGGTGGAGGGGGAGTAAAAACTTTTATCATTCTGTTTGGGAACCGCCTATAATGTATGTAGTATGGAGATATTGGGAACTCTTGGTTGTTATGTTGACAATGAGATCATACCTCTCAAAATTATTTATCTCTATTTCAAAATTGAGCTCTGGCACCTCCGCAAATCCCTGCTTCCCTCTGCGAAGGGCCTATCTTTTACTTTTATGCACGAGTCAAGGTGATCTTCACCTTTCCCTTTTTCATTTTATCCTTTGGCAAGAACCTCGTGTTGGAAAGATCCTGATATATATATATATATATATATATATATATATATATATATATATATATATATATATCCAATTGGATGTAAGTTAGCATGAACTATTGTTGTTGACATCACCCAAAGGTGAGTACGTTGGGAGGCAACACTATAAGCCCCTATCTTTCTCAGTGTCCAATTAAAACTCCATAACCATTAGTATTGCACGAGTGTTAGCAATTGTGGAAGACTATATGATAGTTGAGTATGTGAAGTTTGCTAAATCGAAGCTCTGACATAGACCCTTCCTGAAAATAAGATGAATTGTAATTGTTTGATGACTAATAATGAAGTTTGCTAGTTTTATGGTCTATGCTTTAACATGTGAATTGCTTGTTACTTGTTCGTGAGAAGTTTTATGAGATGAACTACCGTTATGACTTATAATCATGCTAGAAAAGGTGATTGAAATTATCATTGATCAAACTTGTGCACCTGCTAGCATTCACACTTCATAAATTCTTTCCTTATCATTTACCTACTCGAGGACGAGTAGGAATTAAGCTTGGGGATGCTGATACGTCTCCAATGTATCTATAATTTATGAAGCATTCATGCTATTTTATTATCTGTTTTGAATGATTACGGGCTTTATTATACACTTTTATATTACTTTTGGGACTAACCTATTAACCGGAGGCCCAGCCCATATTGTTGTTTTATTGCCTGTTTCAGTATTCGAAGAAAAGGAATATCAAACGGAGTCCAAACGGAATGAAACCTTCCGCAGCGTGATTTTTGGAAAGGATATGATCTGGGAGACTTGGAGTTCAAGTCAGGGAAGGCTCGAGGAAGCCAGGAGATAGGAGGGTGCACCCACCCCCTGGGTGCGCCCCTGTCTCCTGGGCCCCTCGAGGCTCCCCCGACCGGCTTCTTTCGCCTATATAAGCCCACGTACCCTAAAAACATCGAAGAAGAAGATAGATCGGGAGTTCCGCCGCCACCAAAAACCTCTCGGGAGCCTGTTCCGGCACCCTGCCGGAGGGGGGATTGAGGGAGTCCTGGATTAGGGGGTATCCGGACAGCCGGACTATACACTTTGTCCGGACTATTGGAGCATGAAGATACAAGACTCAAGACTCCGTACCATGTCCGGATTGGACTCTCCTTTGCGTGGAAGACAAGCTTGGCGATCCGGATAATAGATTTCCTTCTTTGTAACCGACTCTGTGTAAACCCTAGCCCCCTCCGGTGTCTATATAAACCGGAGGGTTTAGTCCTTAGAGACACAATCATAATCATCATAGGCTAGCTTCTAGGGTTTAGCCTCAACGATCTCGTGGTAGATCAACTCTTGTAATACTCATATCATCAAGATCAATCAAGCAGGAAGTAGGGTTTTACCTCCATCAAGAGGGCCCGAACCTGGGTAAAACGTTGTGTCCCTTGCCTCCTGTTACCATTAGCCTTAGACGCACAGATCGGGACCCCTTACCTGAGATCCGTCAGTTTTGACACCGACATTGGTGCTTTAATTGAGAGTTCCTCTGTGTTGTCGCTTCAAGGCTCGATGGCTCCTTCAATCATCAACAACAACACGGTCCAGGGTGAGACTTTTCTCCCCGAACAGATCTTCGTGTTCGGCGGCTTCGCACTGCGGGCCAACTCGCTTAGGCATCTGGAGCAGATCGACAGCTACGCCCCTGGACATCAGGTAAGGTTCAGAAGCTTGAACTACACAACCGATATCCGCGGAGACTTGATCTTCAACGGATTCAGGCCTGCGCCAGGAGCGCCGAACAGTCACGATGAGCACGGCTTAGACCTGCTGTCGGACAATACTTAGGATATCGCACCTACAGTAGCCCCGGACCTAAATCCGGGGCAGATTGCATCGTCCGAGGACGGGTGGATGGACCCCGCCTCGGAGGCCGCACACTCATCGGCGGTAGAGCCCAACACAGAGTTCATGCCCAAGGAAGCCTGTGACACCGGACCCCTGGACTCGTGTCTGGCTGCAGGTTCCAGTCCGCGCACCCCCGAGCCCACCGAATCTGGCTGGGCTCCGCTGATGGAGTTCACCGTGACGGATATCTTCCAGCACTCGCCCTTTGGCGACATGCTGAACTCATTAAAGTCTCTTTCTTTGTCAGGAGACTCTTGGCCGAACTATGTCCGGCTCGAGTGGGAAGCAGGCGACGAGGGAATTCGTTGCCCACCCACCACCCACTTCATTGCCACGGTCAATGATTTGACCGACGTGCTTGATTCCGACTCCAAAGACATCGACGGTGTGGACGACGATGTAGGATAGGAACAGGAACCACCGCCCACGGGGCGGTGGACAGCCACCTACTCATATGATATAAATATATGGTGGACACTCCGAAAGAAACCAATGGCGATGAGGCAATGGAGGACAACCCCTCAAGGAAGAAAGCAAAGCATGGGCGTCGTCGGCGCCGCTCCAAGCCCCACCACAGCAATACCGGCACAGGAGACGAAAACAATATGGATGGTGCCGAAGATGAATACAACCCCGATCAGCCTGCCTTCGAGCAGGCCGAACAGGAAGATGGGCAGGTCAGCCTAGACGAACAGGCGACGGACTGATACCCGGAGGAGGACAACTACATGCCCTCCTCCGAAGACGAGATTAGCCTCGGCGACGACGAGTTAGGCGTACTTGAGAACCCCGTAGAGCAGGAGCACTTCAAGAGCCGGCTTATGGCCACTGCGAGGAGCCTGAAAAAGAAGCAGTAGCAGCTCCAAGCTGATCAAGACCTGCTCACAGACAGATGGACTGAAGTCTTGGCAGCCGAGGAATATGGACTCGAGTGCCACGCGGCTGACCGGCCACCTCGTGGCCGGGATAAAACGGCGTATCAGCCCGCACCCCTACGCCAATACACTACGGCCCGGGGCAATAGGCAGGACCTGCAAGATACACTGAAGGCAGGACAGCGAAGATCGATCTACGGATCGCGGGGGCGCGCCCCAACACGTGACAACGATCGTCACGCCGGACACACTATTGACAAGTCCGGCTGGGACAAACATAGCCAACCAGACTCATTCGAACTGCGTAGCCACATAGCCCGGCATAGAGGCGCCGCACACCCCCTCTGCTTCACTGATGAAATGATGGATCACGAATTCCCAGAAGGGTTCAAGCCCGTAAACATCGAATCATACGATGGCACAACAGTATGGATCGAAGATTTCCTTCTCCACATTCACATGGCCCGCGGGGACGATCTACACGCCATCAAGTATCTTCCCCTTAAGCTCAAAAGACCAGCCCGACACTGGCTAAAGAGCCTACCGGCAAATTCAATCAGCAGTTGGGAAAACCTGGAGGATGCATTCCTCGACAACTTCCAGGACACGTACGTGCGTCCACTGGATGCTGATGACTTGAGTCACATTACCCAACAGCTTGGAGACTTGGCCAGGAAATTCTGGACTCGGTTCCTAACTAAAAAGAACCAAATTGTCGATTGTCCGGACGCCGAAGCCCTGGCGGCCTTTAAGCATAATATCCGCGATGAGTGGCTTGCTCAACACCTCGGCCAGGAAAAACCAAAGTCCATGGCAGCCCTCACGACACTCATGACCCGCTTTTGCGCGGGCGAGGACAGCTGGTTGGCTCGCAGTAGCACCACGCCAATGAATTCCGGCACTTCAGACATCCGCAACAATAATGGCAAGCCACGGCGCAACAGACATAAGCGACGGAACAATGGCGACAACACTGAAGACACGGTAGTCAACGCCGGATTCAGTGGCTCAAAATCCGGTCAGCGGAAAAGGCCGTTCAAAAGGAACAATCAGGGGCCAACCAGTCTGGATCACATACTTGATCGCTCGTGCCAAATTCACGGCACCCCGAATAAGCCAGCAAACCACACTAACAGAGATTGCTGGGTATTCAAACAAGCCGGTAAAATAAATGCCGAAAAGAAGGACAAGGGGTTGCACAGTGACGATGACGAAGAGCCCCGGCGTCCGAACACGGGGGGCAGAAGAAATTTCCTCCCCGGGTAAAAGCAGTAAATATGATCTACGCCACCCAGATTCCCAAATGGGAACGGAAGCGAGCACTACGGGACGTCTACGCGATGGAGCCAGTCGCCCCAAAATTCAACCCATGGTCAGCCTGTTCGATCACCTTTGACCATAGGGATCACCCTACCAGCATTCGTCATGGTGGTTCAGCCGCATTGGTCCTAGACCCAATCATCAACGCATTCCACCTCACGCGAGTCCTTATGGATGGCGGCAGCAGCCTGAACCTACTCTATCAGGACACAGTGCTCAAAATGGGCATCGACCCTTCGAGGATCAAGCCCACCAAAACCACCTTCAAAGGTGTAATTCCAGGAGTAGAGGCCCGTTGCACGGGCTCCATAACACTGGAAGTGGTCTTCGGATCTCCGGATAACTTCCGAAGCGAGGAGTTAATCTTCGATATCGTCCCTTTCCGTAGTGGTTATCATGCACTACTCGGACGAACCGCATTCGCTCGGTTCAATGCGTACCACACTATGCATACCTCAAGCTCAAGATGTCAGGACCTCGCGGGGTCATAACAGTCAACGGAAACATGGACCGCTCTCTCCGTACAGAAGAGCATACTGCAGCCCTCGCGGCAGAAGTACAAAGCAGCCTTCTCCGGCAAACCACCAATCCGGCGACAACAACCCCGAACACTGTCAAGCGAGTCCGGAGTACCCCGCAACAGGATCGCCAGGCACGCCAAGAGCGCGACTAGCAGTCCGGCCTCCGCTCAAGCCCCATCAAGGCAGCATTAGTGCCGCACGTACACAATTACGCACTCAAAATACCATGGGCATAGGCGTAGGCGCAATAATGACTCTGTCACAGTGCGGTACAGCCGCAACATACTTTAATAACCCCCTTTATCTTTCAGGACCCCGCTTTTGGGCGGCCTCTTCAGAAGAGCCAGATTGTCGGACTTTCACAGGAGAGAAAACCAAGGAAGCAAATGCCCTGCGCACAAAGGGAATACCCAGGTATATACCTAAATGCGGCCCGCCTTTGGATAGGACATGTCAAATAGTCCTCATTACTGCTGCTTAATGCATTCATTGTAAACATACGCTTAGACGTATTATTTATCAATGGGAGATAATATATAGCGTCAACTTATTATTATTGTCTATAAAATTGTTCTATAAATGTTTATTTCATATTGCATCCGTACACCTTGGTACGTTCAGTTTTCCAGGGGCTTCTTATGGCGCCCCTTAATACGGCAAGATAAGTCCAAACACTTTCGATAGTGCGGCACCCCGAACTTATAGCATTATATGCATCAGCTCCGAATCATGTCTTGGGTCAATAGTTGGGTTAGCCCGGCTCCCTTGTTTTGGTACCTTACGTTCCATTATATCGGCTAAGGTAACGCAGGGTGAACTACTGTGATTATGTCATGGTTCTTCCGGACGAGCACCTCAGTAGAGAAAGCCGAAAACTGACTGTCATGATGCGGCGAGAGCTGGTCGCTGTTCAAGAGGTCTTGAAATCCTTAAAGATTTTTTCCGCTTTAGGCAATGAGTCGGCCTCGTACGATTTAGGCGTGTATAGCGCCCCAATTCGGCCTTCCGAATTCTAGGGGCTTCGTCGCAATTTAAAATTATAGACTTCTACGGCTAAGTGAGAGTTATAAAGCTGCATAGTCCGATTGCCTTGTTCGCTGCACCAAACACCTCCTTCATGGACCAAATTTTTGGATAAAAGAGTGTTTTGGGTTTTCCACGAACACCCCGGTACTAGTTATGTGGGGGCGGAAGCCGACGACTGGCCTACTTTCAGAATTTTATAAACAGCCGCACAGAAGGTAATATTTTAAATCATCAAAGTGCCATAGAGTGCAAACAAATTCGGTTTCATATTACAAAAACAACAGGAGTACATTCACTCAAAAATGGTGTCCTTGGTACATTCATCGGCCACGAGACGAGCGTCTTTCATCACGCCATCATAATATTTTTCGGGTCGGCGATGCGCCTTGCCCTCCGGTGGTCCATCCTTCACCAGCCTCTCCGCATCCAGCTTGCCCCAATGCACCCTCGCACGGGCAAAAGCCCGGCGGGCACCCTCAATGCAAACGGATCGCTTGATCACTTCAAGCCTCAGACAGGCATTCATCATCCGCTTTATCAGGCCAAAGTAGCTGGCGGGCAGGGGCTCACCAGGCCACATCCGGACTATGAAATTCTTCATAGCCACTTCGGTCGCCCTGTGGAGTTCCACCAATTGCTTCAATTGGTCACTCAGAGGCATCGCGTGTTCCACTCCTGCATACTGGGACCAGAACAGCTTCTCCGTTGAGCTCCCCTCTTTGACATGGTAGTACTCCGCGGCATCTGATATGCTGCGTGGAAGATCTGCGAATGCCCCTGGAGAGCTCTGAATTCGGGTAAGTAACAGAAATGTCTCCTCCACATGCTTGTTGTGCATAAAGAATGTCTTACCCGATGCTATCTTCATGGCCTCCTGGATTTCCTGCTGGGCCTTTTCGGCTTTGGCCTTGGCGTCTTTCATACTCGCAAGGGCCTTCGCAAGCTTAGACTCCTTCGTCTTGAGGTCACGCTCCAAGGACTCGAACTTCTTGCCGAGCTCCTGGAGCTCTTGCTGTACCTCGCCCACCCTAGCACTCTGCTTTTCGCACTTAATGCGCTCCATGGCCGCCTTGTCTTCGGCCTCGGACAACGCTTTCTTCAGGGACGCCACTTCGGTTCTGGCCCCTATTACAAAATCACGATGCTTTGTCATTAGAATCACCAAATTTGTCTATCTTTATGATATGTGATGGGGGTATCACTCACCTTTGTTCTCTTCGAGCTGCCTCTTCGTGAGGTCGAGCTCTCCCTGGGCCTGCTCCAGGTCTCGTTTGAGTCCGGTGATCTTGGCCGTACTGGCGGCAGCGGCAAGCAGCACTGCCTGCTTATTCACACAAACATTTATTATTAGACTCCTGTGGATTAAACTTGACCCTCTGTTTGGCTTTTCTTTCCGAACACCAAACAGAGTATCAGGGGCTACTGTCTATCGGGTGATAATTTCACACATTTTTTACTTACCTCAAAGCCTGTCAGGAGACTGGTGCAGGCTTCGGTCAATCCGCTCTTGGTGGACCGAACCTTCTGAATCACGGCACCCATAAGAGTACGGTGTTCTTCGTCCATGGAAGCACCACGAAGCACTTCCAGCAGACTATCCGGTGCTTCTGGCGCGACGGGAGTCATCGGCATGGCCGGCTCGCCCTCCTTAGCGAGGGGCTGCCTGCCAAAGTCCGGAACCCTCGGAGGTTTCGGAACAGTGTTCGGCTGAGAGCCCAACTTGCTGCGGCTCTCGTCGGCATAACCCGTGGGGATCTTAAGCCCCGTATGCCCTGCGTCTGGAATTTCGCCTTGAGGCGTCTCTAGAGTCGCCTCCCCCTGCTCGGGGACCCTTTGGGATAACACCTCCGTATCATCCGCAGGCCGATGGGAGGTGGCCGTCGGGAGCGAATTCATTTCCGAATCGCTCAAAGACCCATCCGAAGAAGATACCTCGGGATGGGCCCTTGCCAGACTACACATACGTGTTCGGCGTTACAACAAACTATAAAGCTAAGCCGCATTAAAAGTATTGCAAAGTGCAGATACTTACAATTGCGCTAGGGGTTTCCCCCTGGGCAGCCACTCCTCCTCACTGTAGGCGGCCATGGCTGAGTAGTCCGGAAGGGACGCCTTACCCTTCTTGGGTGTCCTAGCCTCCCCCTTTGGGGTGGCTTTCCTTTTCTTCTCCTCCCCAGTGCGGGGAGGTGGAGTTTCCATGTGTTTCCCCCCACCTCCGCGGGAGGAATCTGTCTTGTCATCTTCGGATGACGAGCTTATGACGGCCTTGCGCCGGGGACCTTTCCTGGTCCCTCGGGTTGCCCTCTGGAGCCCTTCGGCCTCCTCAGGTGGGGCGGCCCCTTCCTTTTCCTCGTCCGCTTCAGGGGAGGAGTGCGCCTTGTCGTCTTCGTACGAGGCATTCGGTACAACCTTACGCCGAAGACCTTTCCTGGTCCCTGGGGCCTTCTTTTCGGCCTTCTTCTCCGGCGCCTTGTAGGGCGCCGGGACTAGCATCTTCGTCAGGAGAGAGTCTGCTGGGCCTTCTGGCAGTGGAGCCGGACAGTCAATCCGCTCCACCGTCTCCACATACTCTTGAGCAATTACACACAATGACTTAAGGCTCTCCCGTGAGTATGCTGGGGAAAACTACACCTCGTGATGGTTAGAAAACTTACCGGACAGGGAGGCTGCGCGGCATGAAGTCTGCGGTCTTCGGACTTGGGAGGAGGTATTTCGGAGGCCTTGAACAGCACCTTCCATGCGTCCTTGTGCGTCATGTCGTAGAGCTCTTGAAGTGTCTGGTTTTCGGCCGGAATGAACTTCCACAGAGTAAATGCCCGTCTTTGGCATGGGAGAATTCGGCGGACGAGCATGACCTGCACCACCTTGACAAGTTTGATTTTGTTGTCCATCATACTCCTGATGCAGTTCTGTAGTCCTATCAGCTCCTCAGGTTCGCCCCAGGCTAGGCCCTTCTTTTCCAAGGAGGTGAGCTGCAGGGGGATTCCGGATCGGAATTCAGGGGCCGCTGCCCAATCGGCGTCGCGTGGTTCGGTGATGTAGAACCACCCCGATTGCCACCCCTTTACGGTCTCCGCGAAGGAGCCGTTTAGCTAGGTAACGTTGGGCATCCTATCCACCATGGCGCCTCCGCGCTCTGCTTGCTGGCCGCTCATGATCTTCGGCTTCACGCAGAAGGTTCGTAGCCACAAGCCGAAGTGAGGCTTGATGCGAAGAAATCCCTCGCACACGACAATAAACGTCGAGATGTTGAGGACGAAATTTGGGGCTAGATCATGGAAATCTAGCCCGTTGTAAAACATAAGCCCGCGGACGAATGATGAAGTGGAAATCCCAGTCCACAGACGAAGTGGGCAAGGAACACGACCCTGTCGTCGGGTCCTGGAGTTGGAAAGATCTGCCCTACGTCCGGTAGCCGGTGCGCAATATCTGCGGCCAAGTATCCGGCCGCCCGGAGCTTCGTAATGTGCTCCTCCTTCACAGTGGAGGCTACCCACATTCCTCCTGCTCCGGACATGTTTGGCTGTGCGGAGAAGGTGTGAACTAGGGCGCTGGAGCTTGAGGGTGTGAGAATGGATAAGCAGAGGAGGAAGAAGGCGTGGGTAAAAAGGATGAATTTTTACCCCTTTATAGAGGCGACGAAAACGGTGTGCCTCCCCACTTGCCTGTTGAAAATCGATTATTTCCCAAGCGCCACGATTGATGGCGCGGTTGGGTTACCCGTACCCGTATTGATGAGAATCCCGTGATAAGGGGACATGATCTCTGCTTCGACAAGACGTGCCGAGGAAACCGCCTTGATATGTGCGGTGGCCGGTTATGGGAAGACGATTCAATAGTGACTCGGCCATTTTGTCGTGCCACCTCATCTAAAAGTTGTCAACAGTGTGTATTTTTAAAATATCATGAAGATCGTCTTGCAAATCCGGACATGATTAAAGTGTTCGATAATTACTTTGGAGTATTCGGAGATGGAACCCGCCTTGCAATGTCGAAGACAAACTGCGTGCCAGACTCATCGTCATTGAAGCCTGGTTCATGGGCTACTGAGGGAGTCCTGGATTATGGGGTATCCGAACAGCGGACTATATGCTTCGGTCAGACTATTGAAGCATGAAGACACAAGACTCAAGACTCCGTCCCGTGTCCGGATGGGACTCTCCTTTGCGTGGAAGACAAGCTTAGCAATCCGGATAATAGATTTCCTTCTTTGTAACCGACTCTGTGTAAACCCTAGCCCCTTCTGGTGTCTATATAAACTAGAGGGTTTAGTCCTTAGAGACACAATCATAATCATCATAGGCTATCTTCTAGGGTTTAGCCTCAACGATCTCGTGGTAGATCAACTCTTGAAATACTCATATCATCAAGATCAATCAAGCAGGAAGTAGGGTTTCACCTCCATCGAGAGAGCCCGAACCTGGGTAAAACATCGTGTCCCTAGCCTCATGTTACCATTAGCCTTAAATGCACAGATCGGGACCCCCTACCCGAGATCCGCCGGTTTTGACACCGACAGGGATCCCTCACTGGTGGCCATCTTCATCATCCCGGCGCTATCCATGACGAGGAGGGAGTAGTTCACCCTCGGGGCTGAGGGTATGTACCAGTAGCTATGTGTTTGATCTCTCTCTCTCTCTCATGTTCTCTCCATGGCACAATCTTGATGTATCATGAGCTTTGTTATTATAGTTGGATCTTATGATGTTTCTCCCCCTCTACTCTCTTGTAATGGATTGAGTTTTCCCTTTGAAGTTATCTTATCGGATTGAGTCTTTAAGGATTTGAGAACACTTGATGTATGTCTTGCCGTGCTTATCTGTGGTGACAATGGGATATCACGTGATCCACTTGATGTATGTTTTGGTGATCAACTTGCGGGTTCCGCCCATGAACCTATGCATAAGGGTTGGCACACGTTTTCGTCTTGACTCTCCGGTAGAAACTTTGGGGCACTCTTTGAAGTACTTTGTGTTGGTTGGATAGATGAATCTAAGATTGTGTGATGCATATCGTATAATCATGCCCACAGATACTTGAGGTGACAATGGAGTATCTAGGTGACATTAGGGTTTTGGTTAATTTGTGTCTTAAGGTGTTATTCTAGTACGAACTCTTGAATAGATTGATCCGAAAGAATAACTTTGAGGTGGTTTCGTACCGTACCATAATCTCTTCGTTTGTTCTCCGCTATTAGTGGCTTTGGAGTGACTCTTTGTTGCATGTTGAGGGATAGCTATATGATCCAATTATGTTATTATTGTTGAGAGAACTTGCACTAGTGAAAGTATGAACCTTAGGCCTTGTTTCCTATCATTGCAATGCCGTTTACGCTCACTTTTATCATTAGTTACCTTGCTGTTTTTATAATTTCAGATTACAAAAACCTTTATCTACCATCCATATTGCACTTGTATCACCATCTCTTCGCCAAACTAGTGCACCTATACAATTTACCATTGTATTGGGTGTGTTGGGGACACAAGAGACTCTTTGTTATTTGGTTGCAGGGTTGCTTGAGAGAGACCATCTTCATCCTATGCCTCCCACGGATTGTTAAACCTTAGGTCATCCACTTGAGGGAAATTTGCTACTGTCCTACAAACCTCTGCACTTGGAGGCCCAACAACGTCTACAAGAAGAAGGTTGTGTAGTAGACATCACGGGGTATTAGTGATCTTCGGCGTCGTTCGGAGTCTCATTATCTCCGTTGCTGGTGTTGCTATCCTTCGCTCCACGCGATCGTGAGCGGCGCCGCTGATGTCGGCGCTTTGGTGGTTTATCGATGGGTTTGTCCTCATCTGGGCTCGGATTATCCTCGTTGTTCTTTTCATCCGGAGTGTCCACCATGTACACATCATAGGTTTAGGTGGCCGTCCAAAGCCCCGTGACGGGTGGGACTTGGCTTGGTTCAGCGTCGGCATCGTCGTCCATGCCGTCGATGTCTTCGGACGCATAGTCCAACATGTCAGTTAATTCCTCGACAGTGGCTATTAAGTGGGTGGTGGGTGGGGCATAAAATTCCCTGCTCTCAGCCCTCAGTCCAAGCTAGGTACAATTCAGAGGTAAGGCCTCCGTGATGGCGAGAGACTGCATCAAACCCAATGCTTCGTCTAAGAGCGGATGTGGGACCGGAAACCACGGCTCTGCTGGGTAGTTCGGCATGGGACGCCTGATCGGACCCACTGAGTGTAGACCTCGGCATTTTGAGATGATTACCCAGAGCCAAGTCTAAGATTGCATTTGGGTCTTTGGTCGGGAGTTCCACAAGGGGAAGAAGTCTGGCGAGGCTCATGCTCCCGTCTTCGGACAATAAGACCTGCCCCAGATCTAAGGCCAAGGCGGGTGTGGACGTCGACCCCTGGACGGGATCTAACAGGGGATCCAAAGAGTCTTCTCGGTGGGGACACAGAGTGGCGGCCGAGGCCGCGAACCCGCCGAAGATTAGGTCTCCTCGGATGCCAGCAATGTAGTTTAGGTTTCCAAACCTGACCTGGTGGCCCGAGGCATAACTAACGACCTGCTTGAGGCAGCCGATTGAGTTGGCACAAAGCACGAAGCCACCAAACACAAAAACCTGCCCAGGGAGAAAAATTTTCCTTGGACGCAGCGTCATTATTGATGAAGAGGTGAGCCATCGGTACTTCTGTCGACGATACAGCAGAGCTCTCAATGAAAGCACCAATATCGGTGTCAAAACCGACAGATCTCAGATAGGGGGTCCAAGCTATACGTCTAAGGATCAATGGTAACTATGAAGAAAGGACACAATGTTTACCCAGGTTTGGGTCCTCTTAATGGAGGTAAAACCCTACTGCTACTTGATTATATTCAAGGGTATAGGGGTTACAAGAGTTGATCTACCTCGAGATCGATTCAGCTAACCCTAGATTAGCTAGCCTAGCAATGTTGTGATCCAGCCTTTGATCTATCCTCTGGTTTATATAGACATCGGAGGGGCTTAGGGTTGTACAGAGTCGGTTTTATAGAAAGGAATAACATATCCAGACACCTATACTTGCCATCCACACATATGGGAGTCCCCACCGGACACGAGAGATAATCTTATGTCTTATATTTTGACGGCCCATCAGTCCGACCCACATCAATAGACCGGACGCCCAAGGACCCCCTAGTCTAGGACTCCCACACCGCTAGCAAGATTTAAGTGTGTCAGTCGTTACCTTTTGACCAGGTCAAATGGGTCGGCCTTTTGACCTGAACGGGCCACTGTTGGGCCGAGCCATGTGTTGACGTATCATAGGCGCGTCCCGTCCATTCACTGGATGACAACTGTCCCAACAATGGGCCGACACGTGGATCCGCTGGCAAATGAGAATTTTACACGTGGAGAATCCCCATTGGTCCGGGCTGTTAACGGGTTATCGGATCCAAACTGGAACCCGATAGCTTAATGGTGACCCGTTACGATGGATGCCATGTTTCGAATACCCTTGACGAAAGCACTTCCATGACGCGCCATTTATCGTCATGGAAGTGGACACTTCCATGATGATAATTTTGGTATTGTCATGGAACACTTCTACGATAGCACATGTATGACTATCTTGATTCTGTCATAAAATCATCATGGATGTACATGCATGACAGAAAACATGACCTACCATGACAAACACGTATCATCAAGGAAGTGTATTTTTTTGTAGTGTCTTTGGTAAGAATGACCCGCTTATGCACAAACCACATAAAGTTTTTGATGTGCAGGGGAACCTTAACTTTCCAAATGTGTATCGATCTTGGGATTGGGCCGGAATTAATAAGTCTAAGTACATAGATTTAACCGAAAACACTCCATTCACTGTCAACTTCCAGTGCACGACGTCTGCTTGTGGTGCGAGCTGAACGTCCATCAACCTCCTCACCAAGTGTAACCAGGAAGTCCATCATTCCCCTACTAAAGCACGTTGGAACTGGATATTCAAGGGAACCGGCTGTAATACTGCAGCCACGTAATCCTCCTTACGTTGCAGAATATTATACATGGTAGGGGACTGTACGGCTAGTAGTGCCTCACCTAGCCAAGTATCCTTCCCAAACCTTATTGTCATTCTATCCCCAACAACGAATTTCACCATATGGAAAAAAGACTCTTTTATCCTCATGAGGCCTTCCCAGGATGGTGAATCAGTATGTCTTACAGTAACCCGAGCTAGAGTTTTAGAGTGTAGGTATTTAGTCCGTAGAATTTGTGCCCACATACCTTCCGATTCCTGACATAATCTATACAACCATTTGCTCAACAAGCATTTATTATTAATCTCGAGGTTCTCAATCACTAGACCCCCTGGTCTTTGGGTCGACAAATAATATCCCAACTTGCCAAGCAATATTTGTCTTAACCTCGTCTGACTGCCAGAAGAAACGAGATCGATAGAAATCTAATCTCTTTCGTACCCCTTTAGGTACCTCAAAGAAAGAAAGGAGGAACATCGGCATACTAGTCAATACGGAATTAATCAACACTAACCTCCCTCATAAGACACAAGCTTACCATTCCAGCAGCTTAGTTTTTTTCAAATCGATCTTCGATACATCTGCACTCTTTGTTAGTTAACTTTCGATGGTGAATTGGAATACCTAGATAGTTGAAAGGTAGTGACCCCAGTTCACAACCGAACAACTGTCTATAATTATCTTGTTCCTCTTTTGCCCTACCAAAGGAAAATAATTCACTCTTGTGGAAGCTAATCTTCAGACCTGATAGTTGTTCAAAAAGTCACAAAACTAATTTCATATTTCTCGCTTTTTAAAGATCATGCTTCATGAATATGATCATGTCGTCAACATATTGTAGGATGGAAATGCCCCCATCCACCAAATGAGGGATGAGTCCACCTACCAGTCCTTTCTCCTTAGCCCAACCTATGAGCACCATCAACATGTCTGCCACAATGTTGAAGAGAATAGGGGATATCGGGTCACCTTGTCATAGGCCTTTATGCGTCTGGAAATAATGGCCAATGTCATCATTCACCTTAACCCCGACACTACCTTTTTGGACAAAGGAATCCACCCAATCCCTCCATGCCCCATTGAAACCCTTCATGCACATGGCTTGCTGAAGGAATGGCCATTTGACCTTATCACATGCCTTCTCAAAATCCACCTTGAAGATAACCCCATCTAATTTCTTTGAGTGGATTTCATGTAAAGTTTCGTGCAAGACAACAACCCCTTCCAGGATATGTCTGTCGGGCAAGAAAGCGGTCTGACTAGGATGCACCACCGAAAGGGCAATCTGTGTCAATCTATTAGTAGCCACTTTCATAAAGATCTTGAAACTCACATTCAAAATACATATTGGTCTGAATTGCTCAATTCGAATCGCTTCCTCTTTCTTTGGTAGCAACATTATGGTGCCAAAATTAAGATGAAAGAGTTGCAGATGGTCATTAAAGAAGTCATGAAACATAGGCATTAAGTCATCCTTCACTATATGCCAACATCTCTTATAGAATTCCGCAGGAAATCCATCTGGTCCCGGCGCTTTATTTGGCTTCATCTGGGAAATTGCATCGAAAACCTCTTTCTCATCAAAAGGAGCAGATAGAATCTCATTTTCATCTGATCTGAGCTGAGGTATATCCTCCACTACAAGTTCATCTAGAGACACCGCGTTATCTACCGGAGGCCCAAATAGTTGTTTGTAATAGTTGGATATGTACAGTTTGAGATTTTCATGTCCCACTACAGTTCCTTCATGCTAGATGATTTCCTTTTTTCTATGTTTGCCATTAGCAATCATATGAAAAATCTGAGTATTATCATCCCCTTGGACGACTTTGAGCACCTTAGCTCTTAAAGCCCATTTCATTTCCTCTTCACAAAGAAGAGCATGAAGTTTTGACTCTGCTTCAGTTTTTACGCCATGTTCATTCTCATCTAGCATATTCGTTTCTGCTCTCAAATCTAGAGCCAGAATCAACTGAATAAGCTGTTCTTTTTTCTTGCTTATAAATCCCGCTCTCGTTTTTGGCCCAACCCCTCAAAAATTGCCTCAAGTGTCGAATATTATTCTGCCATCGCTCCATATTGGACCTACCCGGTACAGTCTTAGCCCATTCTCTTGCAAAAATCTCTAAGAAAATTTCCTTTTCGAACCAACTAAGCTCGAAAGAAAAAATATTCTTATTGCCAATATGGGTGGCTTCACCCGAGTCCACCAACAAAGGTGTATGGTCTGAGATTGCCCTCTGCATCGCGTGAAACGATGCCAGTGGGTATTTCTGCTCCCACTCTACACTTGCAAGCACTATGTCTAGCTTCTCATAAGTAGGAGTGGGTAGAGAGTTTGCCCACGTGAACTGCCTACCTGTGAGTTCAACTTCTCTAAGATTAAGACTCTCAATGATCATATTGAACATAAAGGACCACCGTCCATCAAAATGATCATTATTCTTCTCTTCTTTCCTCCTAATGATATTAAAGTCCCCTCCCACTAAGATCAGTAACCTCTCATCTTCACAAATTCTAACCAAATCAGCTAGGAAATCAGGCTTGAATTCGGGTTGGGCTGCGCCATACACCGCTACAAGAGCCCATCGGAATCCATCCAATTTGGATCTTACCCAAAACTTAACCGTATAATCCCCTCGTACCACATTTATCACCTCGAGCGATTCACATTTTACCCCCAGAAGAATCCCTCCTGATCTTCCTCTAGGCGGCAAACAGTGCCAGTCAAAATCAATTCCTCCAGTCAAGGACCCGAGGAATTGCGAGGTGAAGTTATCCCTCCCTGTTTCAAATAGTGCAATGAAATCAAGTTTATCCTCAGCGGATGCTTCAGCCATGAACCTTTTCTTAGCCAAGTCTACCAGACCTCTGCTATTCCAAAAGATTCCTTTCATTAATCATCATGAGTTTTTTTCTTGAGCTTGACTCTCGCACTTCTCCGCACAGCCGATGTTGGATATATCTTCCTCTTCCAGGAATGTTTGGGTTTAGCTACTACTAACCCCTCATCCACATGGCTAACAACCTCTCGTTCATCCGACACTAGATTAGGTGGGTCTGTAAGTCCCTCAGACTCCACATCCCCTGCCTCCCCTTCGACATACGTAGGAGGCAATAATCCTTCACAAAAACTCTCTAGTGCCCAAGTGGTACCTCAACAATCAAATCAAGATTTAAGAGCTGCACGCCTAAAGAAAAAATCTCCACAGAAAAAAGGTTCGAAGCGGAAGTCAACTTGGATCGATAGGCAACACAAGAAATGGAAGACAAGACCAACTGAAGTTAAAGAGACACAAGAATTACCCACGACATGTTATTTATATCCTGAAAAATAATTACTTTGTTAACCTTTCAAATATAGTATGTTCATATGATTGAATCTCTATGTTCATTTTGTTTTCAGCAACAAGAGAATGAGATCCAACAACAAATGAAAGGTCGGAAAAGACCAACCAAAGCTAAAAAGACACAAGTATTTCCTACAATATGTCTTTTCTATGCTAAAAGATATTTACTTTCTTGTCCATTCAAGTATAGTCTTTTACTTTGTTCTCCTTTTACATGTAGCACCAAGAGAATGGAATCAAGAAAACCAAGAAAGGAAGGAAAAAGTGTACCAAAACCTGCACATGAGTTGCCTATGGGTTCCCAGCAACACAAAAATGAGACTCATTCATTGACAGAGAAAGATATTGGGAGCATTGAGAATGATTTTCATGGTTATGGATGTATTAAGAGTTATATTGAATTACTGATGGTATGCTTCATCCCATTTACCATTGTGCTTGACTAACGGTTTCAGCAAATTTGATTTTTTTTCTAATATGAGCAATCCTTTAACGACGCAAGGTTCTAGTGTCGAACAACTATACGTAAATGATATGTTTCTATCAGATCCCTTTTGTCATCAATAGACTTGAAGATCTATTTTATCACCGGAGGACTTGAAGAGTGGTGAATGCTAAAGATTGGATGGATGCTGCTGGTCATGCATTCATTTTTTCTTATAGTGTTGGTCATGTACTAATTAGTAAATTCTGCCCAGGGAAAAACATGTGGAAATTCTAGTATTTTAACTTTTGTACTACTCTTGAATTTGTGAATGCGAGACCAGTGGTTTATTAAGACTATTAAGTGGAATTCACTTGGTTGTAGTTTGCATAGGTTGCTTGTTTAAATTCCAGTTTGTCTATTGTTGTGTAATTCTTCAGTTTCGTAGCAGGTTCAATTCACATAAGTGTGGTTCTTCAGTTTTGCAGCAACTTTTTTCTTCAGTTTTGCGGCAGCTCCAGTTTGCGGCAGTTTTGTCTAGGTTCAGTTCAGGCATTAGGCAATGGCTGGGTAGATGGGCTTTCCTGGCCCATGTAAATGCGTTCGCTAAGGCTCACTTGGGTCATCATGAAGGCATGGTACCCGGCACGGCAGAGAGCAATTTGATAAAATAGCACGTCTTTCCTCGCACCTTGATAAAATAGCACACTTTTCTTTTTGTTTGATTAAATGACACACTTTTCCTCCATGGCTGGATAAAATAGCACAAATTGATTTTTTTGCTCAATTTTCTAGTATGGGCCTACACATCATAATATTTTGGACAATTTTTCCCCTTGGTCTTTTCTGCCCGGTCAACAGTTTCGATCAAAACAGAGGAACGCGGGGCAAAGCAGGGCCGCCGCCTCGCCGGCTTCCTCACACAGGCGCCGCAAATTCCATCGCCATTGACTTGCCGTGCCTCTGCCCCGGCGTGCTGCCCTCATCAACCGTCGCTCGACCCGTTCCACTGTCGCCGCTCGACCTATTCCGCCGCCACCGCCACCGCTCATCTTGCCGTGAGTTACAGGTGTTCTCCCATCTTCTCTGCTGATCTCTCTTTCTCTCCCTACCAGTATAGGTTTCCTCCTCTATATCTCTCTCTTCCTTTAATCTGATCTCACATGTGGAATTAGGAAGCAAGTCATCCAGGAACCTTATATCATGGAGATTTTTGTGGAGGAGAGCTAGTTTGTTGGCTTCACGACAGCAAAAGGTTTAGCTCGCTGTGATGGAGCCGGAGAGCGCAGTTCCAGCAGGGTCAGTCACAAACTCTATGAATCATCAACGTCAGTTTTTTTATGAATAGTTAGAACTAACCATTGTTTGTGTTTCAAAAATCTGTGTAATTTTGTAGGGAAGAAGGTGCGGAGTCGCGCGTTGTCATTTATGAATTAACGGTTAGACTTATCCGATTTGTCGCAAAGCTTGATGATGGCACCGAGCGTCAAGTTGCCGAGCATGATATTCAGTTTGAGGTTAACATGAAACATTTTACGGTTGAAAAAATGGTCGGACTCATTCGGTCCAAAATTGTTTGGGGAAGTAGGCAAGGGGTACATATTTTGTGCCAAGACAAGCACTTTGAATCAGTTGAGAGGATCGA
Organism: Triticum aestivum; assembly: GCF_018294505.1. Lineage (NCBI taxonomy): Eukaryota > Viridiplantae > Streptophyta > Magnoliopsida > Poales > Poaceae > Triticum > Triticum aestivum. The sequence goes on from NC_057798.1 coordinate 528,941,164, forward strand.
TTGACAGCTTTTCTTGAGAGATGGGAAGAAAAAAATTGCTAGTGCTAGCTCAAGTTGTGGACATTGCAAATGGGGTTACAACATCATATTGCTCTGAAAATATCCCATCTAGTGAGATTGTGGACAATATTATCTGCTCAAGTTCTGATGTTTACCAGTCAAATGCAAGTAGTGCAACATGTGTCGACAATTCTACAACTGGTAATTTTCTTATTGGCAATTCGAGATATATGCAATCTGATGGTGAAGTCATTGATTGGTCCACTATTGCGATAACTCCTATTGGTGATGATGTAATATATCTATATCCCATGAAGACATGTGTGAGGTACTCGGAATTGAGGATGAGACCGAGGATGCTCAACCAGTAAATGAGCCAGTTCCGGTTGTCGCCGGCCATGTTAGTGATGAGTTAATGGCTGAAGGAGCTATACCAGTTGATGATCACGTTCCGAGGAGATAGAAATGTCATATGACAAAGATTATCCTAAAGTTGAGAAAGGGTCAATCTTTCCAACAATGATAGATTGTAGGAGGGCTGTGAGGCAGTGGGCAATTAATGAAGAATTTAACCTCGGAACTCATGGAGCTAATAAGAGTATGTGGATGGCACATTGTATGGCTGAGGATTGTCCATGGAAAATAACATGTCATTTGATGGCTGATAAGACAAAGACCAGGGTACCAACATAACTTACTATATTCAGTTTTTCTATTTATTTTGTACTATGGTAGCATTATCTTATTGTAGCGACACTAACAACTTTGTTCTATATGCAGGTTAACAAGATAGGGCCGGTGCACACATGTGTTTCAAGTAGCAGACTAAATTCAGCAATGGCCTCACATGATTGGGTTCGAGAAAGGTCTAAGAAAATTTTGAGGAAAACTCCAAACATTGGTTGCAAGGATTTACAAGAGAAGTTGGAGGAAGACTCGAATGTAACCACTGGCTATAACACTGTATGGAAGGGGAGAGAAAGAGCCAAGGATGAGATCTATGGGTCTTGGGGTAGTAGTTTACGATACCTATTCAATTTTAAAGCAAAGATGGAACTGAGATCTCCCGAAAACATTGTTGAGGTCGATACTAAACTAACGGATGGTAAGGTTTACTTCCATAGATTCTTTATGGCACTTAAGCCTTGTGTAGATGGATTCCATGCAGGATGTAGGCCTTATCTTAGCATAGACTCAACTGCATTAAATGGAAAGTGGAATGGTCATTTAGCTGCATGTACCGCTTTAGATGGTCATAATTGGATGTTTCCTCTTGCATTTGGTTTTATTGAGGTTGAAGATGAAGATAATTGGACATGGTTCATGACACACTTGCATAGAGCATTAGGGCCAATTTCAAAGCTTGCTATATGTACCGATGCATGCAAAGGCTTAGAAAATGCAGTTAAGAAAGTTTTCCCTCAGGCAGAACAAAGGGAGTGTTTCAGGCATTTGATGGAGAATTTTTCAAAAAGATATCATGGTGACATAGTTGGACGCATGTGGGGTGCGGCCAAGACACATAGACCCTCAATGCTTGAGTACCATTTCTCCAAGGTTCTAGAATCTAGCCAAACCGTGGGCAAGTATTTGCAAGATTACCATAATCTGAAGTGGATGAGGTCTAGTTTTGACACCGAGATCAAGTGTGATTACATTCATAACAACCTCGTGGAGAGCTTCAACAATTGGATTAAAGGAATCAAAGATCTTCCTGTTGATGGGTTGGCTGACACACTTAACGAAAAGATAATGAAATTGCTCGAGAAGAGGAGAAAGATTGGGGAGAAGCTACAAGGACGGATACTGCCAGCAGCTGTACAACAAGTGAATAATAGAACAAGAGGACTTGGGCACTTGAAAGTTACCAGATCAAGTAATTGGAAGTGTGAGGTGAGGGACATCAACAAAGACAATTTGAGGCATGTGGTTAACATAGAACAAAGTGAGTGCACGTGCCTCGAGTGGCAGCACACAGACAAACCGTGTGAACATGCACTTGCTTTCTTGATTGGAAAAAGAAACATGAAGATGGAAGATTATCTTCATGAATACTACTCTCTAGAAAGGTTTAGGGCAGCTTATATGGGGGGTTGTTGAGCCTCTCACAGACCGGTCACAATGGCCTAATGTTAAATTAGACTTTCTATTACATGCACCACTTCCCAAAAGTTTAGTTGGAAGAAAAAGGAAGCTGAGACTGAGAAGTTGCCTTGAAAAGGGAGGGGGAATTATAAAAAGAAACCACCACCGAAAGGTCAATTAGGAAGTCAAAACAGGTGCAAGAAGTGTAAGCAATTGGGACATAGGCAAGCTAGTTGTCCGACTAATGGAGTGAAGAAAAGGTAATTTATATTGATTCATATTTGCTCTACTGTTTTCTTTGTAACATTGGTTGAATTTGTTGACAGGAACCCCAAATCTAGAAAGATAAAGCCAAACACCAAAATTGATGTTGAATGTACAATCCCATGAGATGTCCTGCAAGGCAGCCCTCGTCCTGTCACAAGGAGGTAAAAAGTAATGCTTTTCTTCAACTTCTCTAGTGGACATGATATATTTTTTCTCAAACAATGCATATTGTGTAGTCAATCATCTCTTCGTAGGCCTCTTGGAGGGATGTCTCCACACGCTAGCCCTCGCCTTATGACGAGGAGGTAACACTGTTTTGCTTCTCTTATCTCTACAAATGTGGCATGTTTTTATATATAATAAATAGTGCATTTTTGTGCAGTCAATCTTCTCTTGGTAGCCCTAATGGAGGGATGTCGCCGTTGGTTGTCCCATACGCTAGCCCTCGCCCAATGACGAGAAGGTAACATTTTTTGTTGCTTGTCTTATCTCTACAAATGTGGGGTGTTTTTATATATATTATGAACAATGTCTTTTTTGCAGTCAATCATCTCTTGGTAACCCTCTTGGAGAGACATCTTCATTGCCAGTCATACAAGGCAGCCCTAGTCCAATCACAAGAAGGTGACGAAAATGTTGGGGAACATAGTAATTTCAAAAAAATTCCTACGCACACGCAAGATCATGGTGATGCATAGCAACGAGAGGGGAGAGTATTGTCCACGTACCCTCGTAGACCGTAAGCGGAAGCGTTATGACAACGCGGTTGATGTAGTCGTACGTCTTCACGATCCGACCGATCCAAGTACCGAACATACGGCACATCCGAGTTCAGCACACGTTCAGCTCGATGACGATCCCCGGACTCCGATCCAGCAAAGTGTCGGGGATGAGTTCCGTCAGCACGACGGCGTGGTGACGATGATGATGTTCTACCGGCGTAGGGCTTCGCCCAAACTCCGTGACGATATGACCGAGATGGAATATGGTGGAGGGGGCACCGCACACGGCTAAGGAACGATCTTGAAGATCAACTTGTGTGTCATGGGGTGTCCCCCTACCCCCGTATATAAAGGAGCAAGGGGGAGGGGGCGGCCGGCCAAGGGAGGGCGCGCCAAGGAGGAGTCCTACTCCCACCGGGAGTAGGACTCCCTCCTTTCCTAGTCCAACTAGGGGAGGGGAAGGAAGGAAAGGAGAAGGAGAAGGGAGGAGATGGAGGGAAAGGAGGAAAGGGGGGCCGGCCCCCTAGTCCAATTTGGTTTGGGCTAGGGGGGCCACGCGCCCTGCCTCCTCTCTTCCACCACTTGGCCCATGAGGCCCATTGCTTCTTCCTCGTATTCCCGTAACTCCCCGGTACCCCCGAAAATACCCGAATCACTCGGAACCTTTCCGAAGTCCGAATATAGTCGTCCAATATATTGATCTTTACGTCTCGACCATTTCGAGACTCCTCGTCATGTCCCCGATCTCATCCGGGACTCCGAACTCCTTCGGTACATCAAAACTCATAAACTCATAATATAACTATCATCGAAACCTTAAGCGTGCGGACCCTACGGGTTCGAGAACTATGTAGACATGACCGAGACACGTTTCCAGTCAATAACCAATAGCGGAACCTGGATGCTCATATTGGCTCCTACATATTCTACGAAGATCTTTATCGGTCAAACCGCATAACAACATACGTTGTTCCCTTTGTCATCGGTATGTTACTTGCCCGAGATTCGATCGTCGGTATCTCAATACCTAGTTCAATCTCATTACCGGCAAGTCTCTTTACTCGTTATGTAATGCATCATCCCGCAACTAACTCATTAGCTACATTGCTTGCAAGGCTTATAGTGATGTGCATTACCGAGAGGGCCCAGAGATACCTCTCCGACAATCGGAGTGACAAATCCTAATCTCGAAATACGCCAACCCAACATGTACCTTCGGAGACACCTGTAGAGCTCCTTTATAATCACCCAGTTACGTTGTGACGTTTGGTAGCACACAAAGTGTTCCTCCGGTAAACGGGAGTTGCATAATCTCATAGTCATAGGAACATGTATAAGTCATGAAGAAAGCAATAGCAACATACTAAACGATCAAGTGCTAAGCTAACGGAATGGGTCAAGTCAATCACATCATTCTCCTAATGATGTGATCTCGTTAATCAAATGACAACTCATGTCTATGGTTAGGAGACTTAACCATGTTTGATTAACGAGCTAGTCAAGTAGAGGCATACTAGTGACACTATGTTTGTCTATGTATTCACACATGTATTATGTTTCCGGTTAATACAATTCTAGCATGAATAATAAACATTTATCATGAAATAAGGAAATAAATAATAACTTTATTATTGCCTCTAGGGCATATTTCCTTCAGTCTCCCACTTGCACTAGAGTCAATAATCTAGTTCACATCGCCATGTGATTTAACACCAATATTCATATCTGTATATGATTAACACCCATAGTTCACATCGTCATGTGACCAACACCCAAAGGGTTTACTAGAGTCAATAATCTAGTTCACATCGCTATGTGATTAACACCCAAAGAGTACTAAGGTGTGATCATGTTTTGCTCGTGAGAGAAGCTTAGTCAACGGGTCTGTCACATTCAGAGCCGTATGTATTTTGCAAATATTCTATGTCTACAATGCTCTGCACGGAGCTACTCTAGCTAATTGCTCCCACTTTCAATATGTATCCAGATTGAGACTTAGAGTCATCTGGATCGGTGTAAAAGCTTGCACCGATGTAACTCTTTACGACGGGCTCTTTTATCACCTCCATAATCGAGAAATATTTCCTTAGTCCTCACTAAGGATATTCTTGACCAATGTCCAGTGATCTACTCCTAGATCACTATTGTACTCCCTTGCCCAATTCAGTGCAAGGTATACAATAGGTCTGGTACATAGCATAGCATACTTTATAGAACCTATGACTGAGGCATAGGGAATGACTTTCATTCTCTTTTCTATTTTCTGCCGTGGTCGGGATTTGAGTCTTACTCAATTTCACACCTTTGCAACACAGGCAAGAACTCTTTCTTTGACTGTTCCATTTTGAACTACTTCAAAATCTTGTCAAGGTATGTACTCATTGAAAATCTTATCAAGCGTCTTGATCTATCTCAATAGATCTTGATGCTCAATATGTAAGTAGCTTTACTGAGGTCTTTCTTTTAAAGAACTCCTTTCAAACACTCCTTTATGCTTTGCAGAATAATTCTACATTATTTCCGATCAACAATATGTCATTCACATATACTTATCAGAAATGTTGTAGTGCTCCCACTCACTTTCTTGTAAATACAGGCTTCACCGTAAGTCTGTATAAAACTATATGCTTTGATCAACTTATCAAAGCGTATATTCCAACTCTGAGATGCTTGCACCAGTCCATAGATGGATCGCTGGAGCTTGCACATTTTGTTAGCACCTTTAGGATTGACAAAACCTTCTGGTTGCATCATATACAACTCTTCTTTAAGAAAACCATTAAGGAATGCAGTTTTGACATCCATTTGCCAGATTTCATAAATTGTGGCAATTGCTAACATGATTCGGACAGACTTAAGCATCGCTACAGTTGAGAAAATCTCATTGTAGTCAACACCTTGAACTTGTCAAAAACCTTTTTGCGACAAGTCGAGCTTTGTAGATAGTAACACTACTATCAACGTCCGTCTACCTCTTGAAGATCCATTTATTTTCTATGATTTGCCGATCATCGGGCAAGTCCACCAAAGTCCACACTTTGTTCTCATACATGGATCCTATCTCAGATTTCATGGCCTCCAAGCCATTTTGCGGAATCTGGGCTCATCATCGCTTCCTCATAGTTCGTAGGTTTATCATGGTCTAGTAACATGACTTTCAGAACAGGATTACCGTACCACTCTGGTGCGGACCGTACTCTAGAAGACCTATGAGGTTCTGTAGTAACTTGATCAGAAGTTTCATGATCATCATCATTAGCTTCCTCACTAATTGGTGTAGGAATCACTGGAACTGATTTCTGTGATGAACTATTTTCCAATTCGGGAGAAGGTACAGTTACCTCATCAAGTTCTACTTTCCTCCCACTCACTTCTTTCGAGAGAAACTCCTTCTCTAGAAAGGATCCATTTTTAGCAACGAATATCTTGCCTTCGGATCTGTGATAGAAGGTGTACCCAACAGTTTCCTTTGGGTATTCTATGAAGACGCACTTCTCCGATTTGGGTTTGAGCTTATCAGGATGAAACTTTTTCACATAAGCATCGCAGCCCCAAACTTTAAGAAACGACAACTTGGGTTTCTTGCTAAACCACAGTTCATATGGTGTCGTCTCAACGGATTTAGATGGTGCCCTTTTAACGTGAATGCAGCTGTCTCTAATGCATAACCCCAAAACAATAGTGGTAAATCAGTAAGAGACATCATAGATCGCACCATATCCAATAAAGTGCGGTTACGACGTTCGGACACACCATAACGTTGTGGTGTTCCAGGTGGCGTGAGCTGTGAAACTATTCCACATTGTTTTAATTGAAGACCAAACTCGTAACTCAAATATTCGTCTCCGCGATCAGATCGCAGAAACTTTATTTTCTTGTTACGATGATTTTTCCACTTCACTCTGAAATTCTTTGAACCTTTCAATTATTTCAGACTTATGTTTCATCAAGTAGATATACCCATATCTGCTCAAATCATCTTGTGAAGGTCAGAAAATAACGATACTTGCCACGAGCATCAACACTCATTGGATCGCATACATCGGTATGTATTATTTCCAATAAGTCAGTAGCTTGTTCCATTGTTCCGAGAACGGAGTTTTAGTCATCTTGCCCAAAAGGCACGGTTCGCAAGCATCAAATGATTCATAACCAAGTGATTCCGAAAATCCATCTTTATGGAGTTTCTTCATGCGCTTTACACCGATATGACCCAAACGGCAGTGCCACAAATAAGTTGCACTATCATTATTAACTTTGCATCTTTTGGCATCAATATTATGAATATGTGTATCACTACGATCGAGATCCAACAAACTATTTTCATTGGGTGTATGACCATTGAAGGTTTTATTCATGTAAACAGAACAACAATTATTCTCTGACTTTAAATGAATAACCGTATTGCAATAAACATGATCAAATCATATTCATGCTCAACGCAAACGCCAAATAACATTTATTTAGGTTTAACACTAATCCCGAAAGTATAGGGAGTGTGCGATGATGATCATATCAATCTTGGAACTACTTCCAACACTCATCGTCACTTCCCCTTCAACTAGTCTCTGTTTATTCTGTAACTCCTGTTTCGAGTTACTAATCTTAGCAACCGAACAAGTATCAAATACTCAGGGGCTACTATAAACACTAGTAAGGCACACATTAACCTGTATATCAAATATACCCTTGTTCACTTTGCCATCCTTCTTATCCACCAAATATTCAGGGCATTTCCGCTTCCAGTGACCATTTCCTTTGCAGTGTAAGCACTCAGTTTCAGGCTTTGGTCCAGCTTTGGGCTTCTTCACGGGAGTGACAACTTGTTTGCCATTCTACTTGAAGTTCCCTTTCTTTCCCTTTGCCCTTTTCTTGAAACTAGTGGTCTTGTCAATCATCAACACTTGATGCTCTTTCTTGATTTCTACCTTTGTCGATTTCAACATCACGAAGAGCTCGGGAATCGTTTTCGTCATCCCTTGCATACTATAGTTCATCACGAAGTTCTAGTAACTTAGTGATGGTGACTAGAGAATTCTGTCAATCACTATCTTATCTGGAAGATTAACTCCCACTTGATTCAAGCGATTGAAGTACCCAGACAATCTGAGCACATGCTCACTAGTTGAGCGATTCTCCTCCATCTTTTAGCTATAGAACTTGTTGGAGACTTCATATCTCTCAACTCGGGTATTTGCTTGAAATATTAACTTCAATTCCTGGAACATCTCATATGGTCCATGACGTTCAAAACGTCTTTGAAGTCCCGATTCTAAGCCGTTAAGCATGGTGCACTAAACTATCAAGTAGTCATCATATTGAGCTAGCCAAACGTTCATAACGTCTGCATCTGCTCCTGCAATAGGTCTGTCACCTAGCGGTGCATTAAGGACATAATTCTTCTGTGCAGCAATGAGGATAAACCTCAGATCACGGATCCAATCCGCATCATTGCTACTAACATCTTTCAACATAATTTTCTCTAGGAACATATCAAAATAAACATATGAAAGCAACAACGCAAGCTATTGATCTACAACATAATTTGCAAAATACTACCAGGACTAAGTTCATGATAAATTAAAGTTCAATTAATCATATTACTTAAGAACTCCCACTTAGACAGACATCTCTCTAGTCATCTAAGTGATCACGTGATCCAAATCAACTAAAACATGTCCGATCATCACATGAGATGGAGTAGTTTTCAATGGTGAACATCACTATGTTGATCATATCTACTATATGATTCACGTTCGACCTTTCGGTCTTCGTGTTCCGAGGCCATATCTGTATATGCTAGGCTCGTCAAGTTTAACCTGAGTATTCCGTGTGTGCAACTGTTTTGCACCCGTCGTATTTGAACGTAGAGCCTATCACACCCGATCATCACGTGGTGTCTCAGCACGAAGAACTTTCGCAAAGGTGCATACTCAGGGAGAACACTTCTTGATAATTAGTGAGAGATCATCTTAAAATTCTACCATTAAACTAAGCAAAATAAGATGTATAAAAGATAAAGATCATATGCAATCAAAATATGTGACATGATATGGCCATGATCATCTTGTGCCTTTGATCTCCATCTCCAAAGTACTGTCATGATCTCTATCGTCACCGGCACGACACCATGATCTCCATCATCTTGATCTATATCAATATGTTGTCACATGGTCGTCTCACCAACTATTGCTCTTGCAACTATTGCTATCGCATAGCGATAAAGTAAAGCAATTATTTGGCGCTTGCATCTTATGCAATAAAGAGACAACCATAAGGCTATTGCCAGTTGCCGATAACTTCAACAAAACATGATCATCTCATACAACAACTTATATCTCATCACGTCTTGACCATATCACATCACAACATGCCCTGCAAAAACAAGTTAGACGTCCTCTACTTTGTTGTTGCAAGTTTTACGTGGCTGCTACAGGCTGAGCAAGAACCGTTCTTACCTACGCATCAAAACCACAACGATAGTTCGTCAAGTTAGTGTTGTTTTAACCTTCGCAAGGACCGGGCGTAGCCACACTCGGTTCAACTAAAGTGAGAGAGACAGACACCCGCCAGTCACCTTTAAGCACGAGTGCTCGTAACGGTGAAACCAGTCTCGCGTAAGCGTACGCGTAATGTCGGTCCGGGCCGCTTCATCTCACAATACCGCTGAACCAAAGTATGACATGCTGGTAAGCAGTATGACTTGTATCGCCCACAACTCACTTGTGTTCTACTCGTGCATATAACATCAACGCATAAAACCTAGGCTCTGATACCACTGTTGGGGAACGTAGTAATTTTAAAAAAATTCCTACGCACACGCAAGATCATGGTGATGCATAGCAACGAGAGGGGAGAGTATTGTCCACGTACCCTCGTAGACCGTAAGCGGAAGCGTTATGACAACACGGTTGATGTAGTCGTACGTCTTCACGATCCGACCGATCCAAGTACCGAACGTATGACACCTCCGAGTTCAGCACACGTTCAGATCGATGACGATCCCCGGACTCCGATCCAGCAAAGTGTCGGGGATGAGTTCCGTCAGCACGACGGCGTGGTGATGATGATGATGTTCTACCGGCGCAGGGCTTCGCCTAAACTCCGCGATGATATGACCGAGGTGGAATATGGTGGAGGGGGGCACCACACACGGCTAAGGAACGATCTTGAAGATCAACTTGTGTGTCATGGGGTGCCTCCTGCCCCCGTATATAAAGGAGCAAGGGGGAGGGGCGGCCGGCCAAGGAAGGGCGCGCCAAGGAGGAGTCTTACTCCCACCAGGAGTAGGACTCCCTCCTTTCCTAGTCCAACTAGGGGAGGGGAAGGAAGGGAAGGAGAAGGAGAAGGGAGGAGATGGAGGAAAAGGAGGAAAGGGGGGCCGGCCCCCTAGTCCAATTCGGTTTGGGCTAGAGGGGCCGTGCGCCCTGCCTCCTCTCTTCCACCACTTGGCCCATGAGGCTCATTGCTTCTTCCTCGTATTCCCGTAACTCCCCGGTACCCTCGAAAATACCCGAATCACTCGGAACCTTTCCGAAGTCCGAATATAGTCGTCCAATATATCGATCTTTACGTCTCGACCATTTCGAGACTCCTCGTCATGTCCCTGATCTCATCTGGGACTCCAAACTCCTTCGGTACATTAAAACTCATAAACTCATAATATAACTATCATCGAAACCTTAAGCGTGCGGACCCTACGGGTTTGAGAACTATGTAGACATGACCGAGACACGTTTCCGGTCAATAGCCAATAGCGGAACCTGGATGCTCATATTGGCTCCTACATATTCTACGAAGATCTTTATCGGTCAAACCGCATAACAACATACGTTGTTCCCTTTGTCATCGGTATGTTACTTGCCCGAGATTCGATCGTCGGTATCTCAATACCTAGTTCAATCTCGTTACCGGCAAGTCTCTTTACTCGTTACGTAATGCATCATCCCGCAACTAACTCATTAGCTACATTGCTTGCAAGGCTTATAGTGATGTGCATTACCGAGAGGGCCCAGAGATACCTCTCCGACAATCGGAGTGACAAATCCTAATCTCGAAATACGCCAACCCAACATGTACCTTCGGAGACACCTGTAGAGCTCCTTTATAATCACCCAGTTACGTTGTGACGTTTGGTAGCACACAAAGTGTTCCTCCGATAAACGGGAGTTGAATAATCTCATAGTCATAGGAACATGTATAAGTCATGAAGAAAGCAATAGCAACATACTAAACGATCAAGTGATAAGCTAACGGAATGGGTCAAGTCAATCACATCATTCTCCTAATGATGTGATCCCATTAATCAAATGACAACTCATGTCTATGGTTAGGAAACTTAACCATCTTTGATTAACGAGCTAGTCAAGTAGAGGCATACTAGTGACAATATGTTTGTCTATGTATTCACACATGTATTATGTTTCCGGTTAATACAATTCTAGCATGAATAATAAACATTTATCATGAAATAAGGAAATAAATAATAACTTTATTATTGCATCTAGGGCATATTTCCTTCAGAAAATTGATGTTTTTCTTCAATTGTTGTTGTTTGTAGGCTACTTCCTTCATGAATGAAATTGTTGTATTATGCAGGCAACTTTCTATGGAAACAGAGACTCCCACTTCTCCACCAAATGTTGGTGTGAGGCCCGCAAAGAAGCTTACGCCGAAGAGGAGAAAAAGAGTGTAGAATGCCATTTTGTGATCATGTAGTGTGTAGTAGTCATCTTTACGAAATTGATGCTACTTCACGTAGTCGGTTGCTTTTGGATTGAATTTACCCTTTCACTGTCTCTGGGATCTTGTCGTGTGCGTAGTCAGTTGACGGCTTGCTTTATGCTTCTGGATGCAACTTGTGAGACAAATACTCACCTTATGCTTTAAATCTGAAACTCATGCATATTCATTCTGGATTGTCAAGTCTATGAGCACATCTGCACCTTATTCTGTAGTATTCATTCTGGATTGTCACCTTATGCTTTAATTTTTGTGACATGTCAAGTGGTACAGAAATAAAGAGAGGTCATGCCAAATTTTTTGGTGAAAATGCTGATAAAATTTCACTTATATCCATGTCAACAAGGCTATATATCAATACACGTTATAACTATTGAAGCTGATTTTTGATTGCATCCATAGGAAGATATCCATATCCAGCTGTGAGTGCTATATCATCTTCAGGCAACACTATTGCAGCAGCGAGCAGCCACAGGCAAGCACAACAGCGAGCAGGTACAGCAGCGAACAGCTACAGCCTCCAGCCAGCAAACGCACACTACGGCCACGAAGCGACTTGGACTGCCACACGCTGCAGGGGGGCTTGAAGTGGCAGCGCCATTCTTCTCCCGCACGGTGAGGAAGCAGTCGGAGTGCGGCGTACGGCGACGCCCTTCTTCTCCGGCACGGCGGGGAGCGGTCGAAGGGCGGTGGACGGTGGCGCCTCCGCCACAGGAACGGGCGACGCGGGATAGGAGGCGCGACGAGGTCACGGCGCTCGGGGAGGAACCACAGTGAGATGGCGGCTGGCTGTTTTGTGTTTTGTTCCTCTGTTTCGATGTTCTCCTGGTTCTGAATCATCTCGTCTCCGATGGAAACTGTTGACCGGGCAGAAAAGACCAAAGGGCAAAATCGTCCACAATATTATGATGTATAGACCCATACCAGAAAATTGAGAAAAAAATCAGTTTGTGCTATTTATCCAGCCATGGAGGAAAAGTGTGTCATTTAATCTATACCTACTAATAAAGCAAGGTGTGTTTCGCCAATTTTTTCATCCGTTCACCGCCCAAAAGATTTTTTTTCTATCCGAGGTGGTACTAAATTCTTATGTGTTTGTCTGCTAGAAAAAAGGTTTTTTTTTTCAGAATTTCGTATGTGGGCCACACGCTGTGACCCAGCGAAGCCAGCCCACTTATATTTTGGCCCAACCAGCTGTGAGAATTCTATTTTCCGCACAGGGTGACAAATAGTTGTACCTTCGCAGAGGTCAACCAATAATGGGCTGGCCCATTTTCATTGTTTTTTTGTTTTATTTTTATTTTTATTGTTCTTCCCCTATCTCTTTTTTAACTTCCAAATTTTTTATAGAATTCATTTCATAAATGAAAAATTCTTTAAAAAATCAGAATTTATTTAAATAATCAAATTATAGAAAATGTTCATAATTCCAAAATTTTGTTGCTATTTTAAAAAATACTCGAAACATCAAAAAAGTTTCCCATTTTTCCAAATTTTTTTATTCTTTTTCAAAATTGTTCGAGATTTCTAAGAAAATGGCAATTTAAAAAATGCTCCAAATTCGAAAAATATTCTTGTGTTAGTTAAATTTTCACAATGGAAAATAATATTAAAATATACATATTTTTGAAAAAATGTTATGAATTTTCAACACATGTTCCCGTTCTAAAAAATAGTTCACAAATTCTCATGTTTTTATAAAAAAGTTGGTGTATTCAAAAAATGTTTATAAATTTTAAAAGCTGTTCTTGTTTCAAAAATAAAATCACATTTTTCTGAAAGTGTACATAATTTACAAAAAACTTTTCAGAATTTAAAAAGGGTTCATGTTTCCGGCAATATTCAGAAAATACATACGTTAAAATCTCCTCAATAGAAAGGAGAAGTAGATTGAATAATTCATAGGCCTTTTCTGGCGTAAGATAATGTCACAAAATTGTTAGCTGCCCTCGATCAATGAATGGAAAAGTAGCGGATCGATTACTTCACACCCAGCGAAACCGAGAACCTAAATGTCCCTTTTTTACGTGCACATAGGGTCTTGCTTGCACATAGAATTCTCACAAACTTTAAATATATACTAGATTTTCTCCCGTTGCAACGCACGGACATATGTGCTAGCCAAACAAAAAGAAAAGTGTGCTATTTTATCAAGGTGCGAGGAAAGCGTGATATTTTATCAAATTGCTCCACGGCAGAGGATCTGGTTCCCCAAATACTCGCCGCCGCCCCCTTTGCTGAGAGGTAACCCTAGTTCCCAAATCCTTGTTGGATTCGCAGCCATGGAGGAATCCTTCACGGCCCCCTCCGTCGACCCACCCGCCGTCGATCCCGCCTCCGTCGACTCCCCCGCCGTCGATCCGGCCTCCGTTGACTCCCCCGCCGTCGATCCCGCCTCCTTCCACCCCCCCGCAGTCGATCCCGCCTCCGTCGACCCCCCCGCCGTCCATCCCGCCTCCTTCTACCCCCCCGCAGTCGACCCCGCCGTCGCCAACCCATCCCGCTACCCCTCCTGGGTCCTCCTCGACAGCAGAGCCTACTTCGCCGACCGCGTCAACGCCACCACCGTGAAGGCCACGACGAGCACGGGCCACGAATTCAAGGTCACCTTTTGTCTCGCCGACCCGCCCGCCGTCTCCTACTTCTGCGTCTACTGCCCCGAAGGTTGTTACACCACGGAGCCCCGCGTCGTCTCCTCCGCCAATGACCTCGTCCTCCTCTGCTTCGCCTTCAGCTCCGGCCCACGGAGCACAGAAAAAGACTCCCATCTCGAGTACTTTGTCTACAAGGCTGCCTCCGGCGGCAAGCCCACCATCAGATCTGTTCCGTGTCCCCCTCGAGCCTACAGGCACTCATGGCACGCTGCCATCGTGCCCGTCAAGGGCGACAATTTCTTGGTCGCTGATCTTTCCCCCAATGGGGACCCTGGGCACTACAACCTGCACATCTTCTCGTCGGAGACAAATGAGTGGAGCACCAAACACGTGCAGCTGCAGACCGACCCGCATGTCCTGCCACTGGAGCTGCCAATCCTAACTGACAAGGTGATCTTGCTCGGAAGAAGCACGGTAGGATGGGTCGACCTCTGGCGCGGCATTGTCGTCTGCAATTTGCTTGAAAAGGAGCCTGTTCCCCGTTTCATCCCGCTGCCCAAGGCCGAATTCGACCTGCACCGGAAAAGCCAAGCACGGCAAGTGCGGGACGTCATTGGCTTCACCGATGGTTACATCAACTTCATTGAGATTGAACACTGTGTCAGATGGTTCCCCGTTGTCAGAAAGAGCAATTTGAAGACGGCCATGACTTTTGATGTTGCAGATACCATCGATGATGCAGAGCTCCTCAGTCTTGATGATATGGACGACGTTACAGATGACAAACCTGTGCAGCATGTACCCGCTGGCTGGAAGATCCGGACAATGTTTAGGAACATTGATTGGAACTATTGGGAAAGTAGTCACATTCTTCATGTTGACGACATATCAGCCTCCCCACCTGAACCCTCTGTGCTGCAATCTCATCTATGGAATGATACAGACAAGAAATGGACATTGGGAAAACTGAAGTGTACAAGCTTCCCGACCTTTGGTTTTTACGGCGGTGATGTTGTCTACCTCGTGTCTAAGGTGGAGTCTCAGGATAATGATGCATTGCTTGTTGGTGTTGATATTCGAAAAATGAAGGTGGAATCCATCAAAGCATATGGCTGCGGGAGATCCATTTCTTTTGGTCCCATTCCGGTTGTTCGTTTTAAAATTGGAAGGAAGCAGGAAGTCATCGAACCATCTTGTGGCGGGAGATCCACTTCTTTTGATGCCATTTCATGTGCATTCTCAAAATATCTGAATACCGCTCCAAGTCCAAGGCATGGTTTTCTTTTGCTCTGCTTCTGTTGACCTTCATACACTCAAGTAAAAAGATTTGTTAAACCAGTTCTTCACTTATTTTATCACATGGCACTTGACATTTTGCCTCTTAATTTGCTTTAGGCCGTGTAATGGGGAAGCTGCTCAGAATGGTGTGCTGAATGATCATCTTTCATCGAGGGATACTGTTCCAAACAGTGTGGTAGGCATCCTGTAATCATCTTGCTACTATTATAGATGTGTCCATTTTTCCATCTCCTCAATAAGTTCTATGTTAACCCTTCTACATTCTACAGCAGCCCCAGCAAAACATGTGGAATGATGGTGGCTGCAATGGGGGTTGGAGTGAATATGGTTATAGCGTGTAGCACCCATCCAGTTTGACACAAACTGGGCAGCCCATGTTGTCTTCAATTTCAACTCGATTAGGTAATATGGTGCTGTTCTTGTATCCTATTTCTTCTTGACTAACAATATTTAACTCTAAAATGTTAGAAATTATTGAACATTAACATTTGATATCATGATTCCAAAATAACGTGTGATAGATTTGGGTCACCATGTTGCCTTTCTTGCTGTATATGACAGCTGACATTAGGAAGAAACTGTTGGTTGAACTTTATGTTCTTGCATCTGTTTGTGAGATTTTATATTTAACGGAAATGAATTGGATAATTAATTAATCATTATTTGTACTTCAGAGACCATATTCAAGTTTCTCCCCCGTTAACAACTTGCAACATTATTAACAGGGATATTATTTGCACACTGCATCCTGTACTGAGGCTTAGTTCTTTTGGCGGTTTATGGCATAAGCCGCCCCCTTCCTAGCTTATTTGGAAACCGTTCCCCATATTTGTTGCGAGTTAAGGATTAATTAGTTCAGCAGCTTCAGTGAGTATTGGGGGCGGCTTATAATATAAGCTTGTGAGGGTAGGGAATTGCATAGGGGATCCTAGGTGCTGCACCCAGCTGTTCTGTGCAGAGAAGCTTCTGTTCGCGATTAACTCACCTAGCTCTGGTCAGCCCACCCCACCCACCCTGCACTTCTCTTCCATATTCACTCTCCTCTTCCGTTCCCCATCTTGAGCTCCCACCCAGATCTTCTAGGCTTAATACATAGTTAACTGTTAATCTGATGTGAGGTTAGCGTTCAAGGTAGCACCCAAGTACTGATCTGTGCTGTAATCCTGCCCCCCCCCCCCCCCCCCCCCCCAATATATATGTGCTTGTTGATTGTGATATTTGATGTTCCTATGTTTTTTCACTGGATTGTTATCTTATCTGCCAGCTCACATGTTATGTTCTTGTTAGAAAAAGTGAAATTTCATTCAAATTTGTGTGCCCAACTTCTCTGGACAGTTTAATACTCCTGTCATCCTGTCTGCTAACCAACGTTTACGAGTCGAAGAGTCAACGAGTCGTTCCAAGGTTGAGACTCATAGACTAGTGCGAGACTAGTCGACATGGTACTGTAGCACTGAACTTACAGTACATAACTACTAATACCTAGTAGTAGTATGTAGTACTCCCTCCGTTCGGATTTAGATGTCGCAACGTTTTTTTTGCGAAAACCCCCTCCATCTATTTCCGACCGAACCCACGGTCCTCGACCTCACTCTCTTCTCCGGTTGGCCGCCGCGGTCCGTTCGGTGCTCTTCTCCGGCTCGCCGCCGCGCTGCCGCCGCGCTCTCCCCCCTCCCCTCCCCTCCCCACCTTCTATCGCGTCGCCGCGCTCTCCTCCCCCACCTTCGGTGGCCTCGCCACGCTCCTCTCCTCCTTCCCGCGGCGACGGATTGGGTTCAAGCTTCGACCTTTGAGTTCAAGTTGGCGACGGATTCCGTCGATGCGAGGCCTTCACCGCCGCCAAGCTCCTGGCGCCGGTGGCCGCGAGCTTCAGGGGAGACCCCATCCTCTCTCCCTCCCAGATCCACCACGCACACCTCGCCTCGCTCGCGCCTGCTCCGCTCCGTGCCCCCGACGCTCCGTGCCCTCGCGCCTGCGCCTGCTCCGCTCCGTGCCCCCGACACCCCTGCTCTGCTCCGCCATGGAGGATGCGCTCCGCCATGGAGGATGCTGCTCCACCCCGCCATGGAGGATGCTGCTCCACCCCTGCGCCGCTCCGTGCCCCCGACGCTATGGAGGACGCCGCTCCACCCCTGCTCCAGCCTCAAGGTACTCCACCCCTGCTCAAGCCTGAAGGAACAACCATGGAGCTGCTTGTGAATGTTGCGCTGCTGTTCATCTCTGAATGTTGGGCTCCATATCTGAATATTGAGTGCTCCTGCATATTCTGAATTACTAGTGCATCCAGGAATCATTTAAGTTATGAACCATTGCATATTCTGAATTTTGGCAACTCATCATCTGAAACAATACATACATTCTGTTTTCTTTCTTGACATTACATAGCATCCCTTCCTTTAATACCAAGGCCATCAAATACCAACTGAACAGTCACTGCCCAGTTTTTGATGATCAAAAACCAGTCCTCAACCTGCAAGTTTGTTTCATAAACTGGGCAGTGGCTGATGCATTTGGAAGTTTTGACCTATAAATAGACCCCATTTTCATTTGGAACCAGCATTCTTCATAGACATAGGATTCTTGTTACATGAAGACCATCAAATGCCAAATGAACTGTCAATTTTATATCATCGATGATTAATTAAAAACTAGTCCTGAACCTGCAAGTTTGTTTTTTAATTCCCTAAATAATCTCTTCCAACTTGCAAGTTTTGACACATACAGTACTCCAAATTTAGGAGTACATCTCAAGTAAGCAAGGAGGGAGCATCTCAAGATTCAGTGTAACAAAGATTAGATTCCTGCTGCTTGGAGGCTGCTGGTGCTCTTTTATTGCTACTTGAAGGCTCCTGGTTCTCTTTTCCTGCTGCTTGGAGGCTACTGGTACTCGAAGGGTGTTTCTGCCGCTTGAAGGAGGTGGCTGCTCTTTTCCTGCTGCTCGGAGGCTGCTCTTGCTCTTTTCCTGCTGCTTGAAGGTTGTTGCTGCTCTTTTCCTGCTTCTTGGAGACTGCTGGTACTCGAAGGGTGTTTCTGCTGCTTGAAGGCTCCAGGTTCTCTTTTCCTACTGCTTGGAGGCTGCTGGTACTCGAAGGGTGTTTCTGCTTCTTCAAGGCTGCTGCGGCTCTTTTCTTGCTGCTCTTTTCCTGCTGCTTCTGCTCTTTTTCTGCTGCTAAGATTGCTTCTGCCTCTTTTATAAAGGCTATGGTCTGTTCAACTAGCTCACGGTCGATAGATAGAGCTATAGGAAGTCGTCCTTCTGCCTGCCGGCGTTCCTTGTTCATGTGAGGGATCGAGTAGTTTATCGCTCCCTTGTTTCTCATTACTTCTCGGATGCATGACTGCAGCGTCACGAAGCTTCTAGCTAGCTTATCAACCGGGTAGTTTCGATATTCCTCCTCCACACCTTCTATCAGTTCCCTGATGCTTTGAGGTGCTCTGCTATCAGTGTGGGACTGGAGAGACCTGAATATGCAGAGATCAAGAATGTTCATGTCGGGACTGTTTGGAGGCTGTTGAAGCAACTTAATATCCAAATCAGTCTGTTCTATGACTTGTCGGAAAACCGGGTCATCGGGAAGAATATGTGGCGTGGCATTATCTTGTTGGATATAGATTGTCCGTCCTTCATCTTCGTCCGGCCAGCGCTCTTGGATCGCAGGAATAAGTTTCTCACACATGTAATACCTCATTACATCTCGTGTGACTTTCAATGATTTGAGCTCGAGCGTCCCTTTATCTCTGTTTTCACTGGTTCTTTGAGCAGGAGACTCTGTGACAAAAGCCCAAATGCCGAGCTTTCCATCAAAAGTGACCTCACCACCTTTGCCGTATCTTGGTTTAGCCACGGCTGCGAGAAACATCACCTTGGCGATGCTATCCTTATGATGCAAGGTGCGCAAGGGGTCGGGTTCTTCGGGAAGCAAATAGTAGTTGTTCACCTCCCCAGTCATGTTGAACCACTTTTCATCCATGTAGGCTATGTTGTCTAATTCCCGTGTCGCAGACCAATAATCTTCACACATAGCCAAGCACCATTTCAATCTCTTTACAATGTTGGACAGGTTTAAGTGGGGCCTCAACTTATTACTGTGACGCCTCAAATGACCCCACTCGAACCTTGAGTGTAAGGTCGTGCAGCTTACACCCAATGCCTTTGACAGACCTCGCAATGTTCTCCTTCTGTTCAATGGGATTGTCACCACCCTCGACAGATCCAAATCTTTCCGCTTGCGGCCAACTCTACCTGGCTTTTGATTTGAGACATCAACTTTCTCCCCTTTTTCAATCTGTTTAAGAGCTCTTTCCCATATTCTCTCAACAGTTCTTATGGTTGTATCAAGTAGGCTAGCAATGACCTGCTTGTCTTTTTTCAGAACTTGTCCATTTTGGGTGTTGATCACCATGAATGCAAAAAAAAATACCATATCTCTCCTCATTTGTGAGTTCCTCATGAATTGGTTTCTGTACAGCACTTGCTTCCTCATGAATTGCTTCCTCTACACCACTTGCTTCTTCATGAATTGGTTCCTCTACACCACTTGCTTCTTCCCCTGTCAAATAAGGAGCAAAAGATAAGTCATGTAGCTATTGCAAATAATAGGAGTAGATCATGAAAATGAAATGCAAATGCAAAAGTTTTGGAGGTAGTACTGTACATGTTGCTTCATTATTGACTGGTTCCTCATTGTTGTATTGTTGTTGACTGTTCTGTTCTTCGTGTTGATCTGCAGGTTCTGAGGCATCATCTTGTGGAGGACTCATGTTAAGATCAATCCCAAACATCATTGCGGCGGTGGAGCACTTGCTCAGGTAACTGTTCATGTTCCAATAAGAAAGAACATTCTGGTCAAGTTAAATCAGCTAAATCAAAGAGGCACCTGAAAATAGTTCTCTCCACAAGAATTGTTTGCTAGACTGATGGTTATTGCTTCATTGGTTATTTGCTTCATTGGTTATTGCAGAACAAGTAGGTAGTGATGGGCTGCTTGCTTGAGCCTACACCATGCTGTCTTTTGTTCAGACTTGAGAGTAAACAAAGAGCAGCTGTTAAAAGCTTTGTTTCTTTTACAATTCCTAGATAAGTGGAACAGTGGAATGACATTTGGCATTCAGGACATATCTGCATCATTGGAAGCAAAATGTTCCACCGAATAAAACTGTTCCTAGCAAATCAAGAGCATCGATCAGGAGCATCAAATGTTCCACTTATTTTGCATTCAGAACATATCTGCATCATTGGAAGCAAAATGCTAGGAATTGTAGTGGACTAGGAACAGTGGCACCAAATGTTCCACTTATTTTGCATTCACAGCATATCTGCATCTACTCCCAAATTCTATACTAAACAAAACTGTTCTGTACTGAATAAAACTGTTCTGTACTGAATAATTTCTGGAAGTGCATGTGAATACCAGCAGCAGCAACTACTCCAGCATTCAGTATTGAGCTTCATTGGGTATTCAGTGTAACTGTGTTACCAGCAACACTCAGTATTCAAGTTCTGTTTAATCCAGTTTTGCTTTACAATCAAACAGGGAGAGGAATACCAGCAGCAATTAAGTTCTCTTTAATTCAATATTCAGTACAGAACATCAAGTACTCCAGAACCAAACTACTTTCAGTATTCATGATCTTTCAAGCAGCAATTAAGCAATCCAGTTTTGCTTCTACTCTTTCAAGTATTCAGTATTCATGATCTTTAATTCAGTATTCAGCTTTACAATCAAGTTCTCTTTAATTCAGCAGCAGCAACAACAGAGGCGGGGGCGGGGAATACCAGCAGCAACAGAGGCGAGGGCGGGCGCGACCGGAGGAGGGCCAGCACGGAGAGGAAGACCCTGGGCTTGGAGGAGAGGTTGAGCAGGGCCAACGCGGCGATGAAGACCCTGGGCCAGAGCAGCGACGAAGACCCAGCGCCGCGACGGCGTCCAAAATTGTCCGCGGCGACGGCGGCCAAGGCGGACCAAATCGAGGACCTAGTCGTCGATTTACTGCTTCTTGGCACGATTCAGAGGGAGGTGACGAAGAGGAAGAACTTTAGGAGCAATCCCGCTGCTCAGGTAGGCGAGGGCACACCCATGGCGGCTGCGCAGCTGGGCGGCGGCGCAAGGCGCCTCCGTGAAGGTCCTGCGCGTCTCCTCCGCGACGACGCAGGTCGTCTCCTGCACAGGCGGCTGGGTCCTGCGACGCGCGGAGACTCTCTCTGGGTGCTCAGGAGAACGGGGAAGGAAGACGGGGGATGGTGGCCGGAGCCGGCGACGCGCGAGCGATGGTGGAGAAGTGAGGAAGGAGACGGGGGCGTTTTTCAAATGATTCAAAAGTATAAGGACATGTTTGCAAAATGCATAATGTACAGCAGCCGCGACATCTAAATCCGAACGGAGGGAGTATTACACTATATAAGTATACAAGTACAGTATACAATACAAATGAATGCATGGGAAGTGGATGAAGAACCTGAGGCTCAATACAAATGAATGCATGGGAAGTGGATGAAGAACCTGAGGCTGTGCCAATTGCAATATCCAATGGCCAGGGCCTCTGCTTCTCCACAAACCAGCAACAACAGTCTACAAATGATAAAACCAATCAAATATGCACTATCAAACAACAGTCCAGCACAGCAGCACTAGCATAAAAAACAAGTGCAGAACTCCATAATCCATATGCAATTGCAAACATAGCAGGACACCTTAGTGTGACAACTTCACAAGACCAACATAAGGTTCAACATGTAGTCTAACATCAAAGTCTGAATTACAAAAGAAAGGTTCAACAACACCACAAGCAACAAGTCCAGTCCAGCAAAAGAAATCTTGTAGCCTTAGCCCTCAAATCAATCCAGATCTATATCCAGCTGAAAATCAGGGTCTATATCATTTGCTCGTGTAGGGCCATCATTGTCTTCACCATTGGTCTCCATGTCACTATCAATATCTTCAGCTTCCAATTCAGCCCGCAAGTCTTCATCATGGACAACCACACTTGTCCTTCGAGTGTAAAAGATATTAGAGCCAGCGGGAGGACTAGACTCACTGAAATCACCACGAGCCCTCCTTGGAAGATGGCGTCCACTTAGACCATCGGTCGCGCCAACGGCCTGATCAACATGGGACCAAAGTAGTGGATTGTCATCGTCCATAGCGTCATTTTGATGAACCAATTCAGCAGTAACATCAACCCATTCATTATCCCATTGAAATTCTTCTAGGATAAGTGCATTAGCCCTCTTTCCTTTGGAACCTTGCTCGCGTAACTTTTCAAACCTAGTTGTCATTTGCCGGTTGTATGAGACATATGCTAGCTTGTTCAATCTCTTATACTCCAAACGGTTTCTTCCTTTGGTATGGATCTGCAAGCAAATGCTTTTGTGAGAAGCTGCTATAGCCTGCAATTATCTATCAAACCATCCAATTGCTAGATACTTACATGAGAAAATGCACTCCAATTGCGCTCACAGCCAGACGATGAACAACATAGACTAATGATCTGATTTGCAAAAGATTGGAGGTCATAAGCAAGGCCACCATATGCATTCCACCAAAGTACTACAAAAATCAGCAAGTAGGAGTTGAAACAAGCAAGTAGAAGTTGAAACATAGAGTCAAGAAGATAAGCTACAAGCTGCAACAACATAGATACTTACGAGGACTCTTTTTCTCGCGGTCTTTATTTGCCATTTGCTTGGTGAAACATTCACCCTCCGTCCTCTCATAATCATCAGCCAATTTACTTATCTTGGATTGTAGTTCATCATCTGGCACCATCTTCCATAGCACATCATTGAACATTGAACGCAGCCGTGTAGCTAGTCTTTTGTTAGTCTCCTTCATTTTAAAGAACTTGCTGGGGTTCAAAAACATTGCAGCCCCATGTAGCTTTTGCTCCATCTGGTGATCCCACCTCTTGTCAACAATTGCTAGCACTTGACTTTGTAGGCCTGGCCTTTGTGACAATGCATCTGTTATGTGTGTCTTCCGCAACATCCATGGCTGCCCAAATTTCAGGCATTGCTCGACTGTCATCACCATCAACAATCCTCAAAGCAACAAGAATGGGTTGTGAAGCTCTCATGCAGTTCTCCACCGATTGCCAAAACGTCATAGAGAGCATGGTATTTTCACCCATCTTCCCTGGTGGGGTGAGGTTCAACTTGTTTGCATGCCATTCTGTGCTAACAAATAGTGCTTTCAAATGTTGGCGTTGTTTCCACATGCTGGCCAATGTGAGGAAGGAGGTTGCAAAACGAGTTGCTCCAGGCCTTACAAGATCTCTCTTGCCATTCAAGGTTCTCATTTGATCAAGAATCCTACCATGGGCATAAATAAATCTGGTTGTTTTCTTTGCTTTAACAATGCAATAACTGAACTCTCTTACTTCCCAGTGTCCTCTAGCATAAGATCCAGGACTATTGGCAAGAAAATTGATCAAGTGTCGCCCACTCATGTCTGTCCAACCGTCGGACATGAGAGTGCAACCATACTCCTTCCATGCCAATTGATGCTTGGCCTTCAAAGTGTCAGTCTTGAGCTTTGCCTTCTCAAGTAATGGAACCCTCACATCATGGTAAGGTGTGATATAATCTGATCCATACTGTCCTTTAGACTCCAATAGGATCTCCCAACTTTTTGAATTGATAATATTGAGTGAAAGGCAATTCTCATAGAGAAAGCCAGCTACATGACCATCTACAACCTTTTGTTCTTTTGTCTTTGTTCCATAGTCCTTGATTTTTAACTGAGTGCTTCTTGTGCTATGCCTCTCAGCAACCACCTCCTCTGGTATCTTCCTAACCTCATCTGCAATTGACTTGCTTTTCTTCTTTGCCGCCACCGGCGCCGTCACAATAAAAGAAGACTTCCTTTTCGTGGAGGATGCAGTGCTGTTCGACGCCCTTGAACTTGCTTCTACCTCCTCCTCTCCTCCATCTCCATTAGTTGCTTCAACTTCATCCCCATCAAGTTGCATGGCTTTGAACTTCGTTGAGTTGGACTTCATGTACAAATGCATCTCTTTCCCGATCTCACCGTTTGCTTTTAGACACATTTTCACCTCTGTGTAACCCCCACCAAGGTGCTTCTTCATCCTTAGCACTCTAGAAGTGATGTTTTTGCCACACAAAACACACTGAAGTGTCAATTTGTCCTGCAGATTAGGTCAAAAGGCATATTTCCATGCTGGTCCTTGCTCCTACGTGGCTTCCTTGCAGGATCCTTCGATGGATCGTAATGCTCATCGGCTTGAGCTGCAGCTGCTGCTGAACACACTACTTGAGCTATGTCCGGAGTTGTAGACATTGTAGCTCAGACCTCAAGACCTGGAATTGAAACAAGCAAAGTGGAGTCATTGAGGCAGAGCAGCACCAGCAGTCTAGCTGTGAGTAGAGCAGCACCAACAGCAAGTAGAGCAGCAACAGCAGTCCAGCAGCGAGGCAGAGCAACACCAGCAGCAAGCCAAGAAGAAAGATGAGGAGAAAGGAGGCACTGAGGCTTACCTGACTGAAGAGGAGAAGAGCACGAGGGGTCGGCGGCGCGAGGAGGGGCGCGAGACGAGGGAGCAGGAGGGGCGCGGGACGAAGGCGACGGTGGAGCTTCAGATCCGTGACGTGGGGCCGGCGACGGTGGAGCGTGATGTGGGGCCGCGACGTGGGGCCGGCGACGGTGGAGCTTCAGATCCGCGGCGGCGTGCGGCCGGCGGCGCGAGGAGGGCTCGACGGGCGCGTCCAGCAGCCGGCGGCGCGTCCAAGTGAGGAGGGGAAAGAAAGGATTTGGTCTCCCGCGGGATGAGCCATCCTATTTATACTAGTCCGGTTTTTTGAGTCGCTCGACTCGAACACGTCGACTAGTCCATACTAGTCGTCGACTAGTCGATCCACGGCTTGACTCGTATTTGTAGTCTACACGAGAAACCGAGTCGGCAACCACTTTGCGACTCGTAGACTAGTCGAGCGACTAGTCTAGACTAGTCATTCGACTCGTAATCGTTGCTGCTAACCGTCATGTGCCTAGGATTTTGGACATACATTAATCTTGCTAAATGTTATCATCGCCACCTGGTAATCTTTGGCTTATTTCACATCTTATCTACATTTTTTTCTCCATTATGTTTTGTTCTCTGCAATCTTGCAACCAACTTTTGTTTTAACTACAACTTGCATCCAGCTTGCTTTTCCCACTGAATTATGCTCCCAAGTTTTCTATGAAATAACATTCTTGTCTCAAATCATAACTGCTCTCTAAAATTCAGTTATGTTGTTTTCATTTCCAGTCCACTCCCATAAATGAATGTTGAGCACAACGTGCCCGAATTCCAGAGACACCACTCTCTGCACCATCTTCCACCCGCAAGCCCCACACCCATGTATTTAACTACACCGTGTTGCTGCTCCTCATTTCAAGTCACTCCATCTCCTTCCTCTTAACATACGAACCAACCGTTATCATCCGTTCTTAGTAGTCTAAATCATTGAAGGGCACTCTGTACAAATAGATGATGTGTTTTGTTTAATTGGCTTACCCTGATAAAATGAAAAAGGAAATTGTCTAAAAATATTGAAACAATATATACAACTCTGTCATTAGAAAAAATATATATTGAAACGAGGAGAAATGTGAGACAAAATGTACTCACAGCGCAGTTGCATAGGAATTCTTGCATTGATTTACCGAAAAAGGCTTCCGCCCCGCTTTATATATAAAGCCATGATCCACAGCAACTCGGTACAAACGCACGCCACCACAACACACGCACACACCCAAGGCAGGATACATAGATGCTGAACGCAGCAACACCTCCCCTAGCACTACAATAGCCACCGGGGTCCTCCGTCGTGAACATGCCACCGCGAAGAGATGAAGCCACATACGACGAACCGGGAGCTCCAAGGAGGCGCCTTCAGGAAGGAAACGACACCGGTGCGCCGCCCCCGCCCGACCCGAGGGTCAGAGTTTCCCCTGGAACAACACGACGTGCAATGAGAGCCAAGACGACGCCTTTAGGATGGGAACGAGCTTCGTCGCTGCTGGTCCATCCGAAGAAAGAGCGGGTTTTCACCCCGGCCAACACTCACTGCCACCGAATGCCGACAACCACACTGCCCCCACGACCGTAGTCACCAGGCAGCACCGAGCCACGGGCTCTGCCCATGAGCACCGCGCAACCACCACCAGGGCTGCCACTCCGGCATCCAAGGCCTAAACACCACCTCACCCGAGACCCGCCGCTACCCCAACGAAAAAGACTGAGCGTCCCCCAGCGTCTGGCCTCCATCGACTCGTCCCGCGGCACCGTGCGCGAGACGAGCTCGGTCCTGCTGCCAGGCGTGAGACGAGCTCGGTCCTGCTGCCGGGCGCAAGAAGAGATCGGTCTTGCAGCACCGGGCGCGAGACGAGCGATGGACCGTAGCTAGGAGCGGGCCAACCCTGCGAAGAAGATTGCGCCCGGGCACCGAGAAGAGGGGTCGAAGGCCTGCACAGGTCGCTCACCGACGGGCTGACGTCGAAGAAGTCCAGCCGCCGCCGTGAGATCCCGACCACCGCCATGAGCCACCACCATGCCAGGCAGCTGACATCCACGCCGAGCACAGCCCGCGGCACCTGCCATCGCCGGAATTGCCGGGGGCCGACCGGCCCGCCACCACCAGGGAGCGCCGCAGTAGGGAGGGGGGGGGTGCATCGGAGCAAGCCACCTGAGCCCCGCCACCACAAGGGCTCAAGCCACCCGAGCCGCCGCCGCGGCAGATCTGGGCCGCGCCCAAAGCCGCCACCGCTGGGAGTACAGCCCGCACCAGTCACTCCACGCCGCCGCCTGCAGGCCGCGCCCCCGTCGCCAGCAGCCGCCGCCGCGCCCTGAGCCCGCCCCGCGCTGCCGCCCAACCTAGATGGCCCGCGCCATCCAACGCCGCGCGGGGGAGGTAGAGGCCCCGCCGCCGCCCTAGCTGGCCGGGCTTTGCCCGCTAGCATGCCGGAGCGGCGGCGAGCAGAGGAAGGAGCAAGGATTTTGCACCCTTAACATTGTTGCTCCTGCAATTGGACTTACATTTCATTCAATTTTGGAAGCTTATATGCATTATTCCTGCTCTTACCAGACCTGATACCAAAACAACACTCCCAGGAGTACAGATTGTAGAAATTATAAGCTTCCAAAATTGAATGAAATGTAAGTCTAATTGCAGGATCCACAACAGCTTCAGTTTTCCTTTCAGCAAATCCACGAAAAGCACTCTCTAAGGCAGTGATCCGTTCGGCACTCGCTGGCCTTTCATCCAGCTTTGCTCCATGCCTTTGCCTGTTAAAGTTCAGTCTTACACACTAAACAACATGATAGCTTTATGTCATTCCTAGCTTTTACTAGTTACAACAATCTTGTTAATATGCCACTAGAAATACAACAACAACAAATGATTTATTAATAATTGGAACAAGTAATATTACCTTCGCGCCCAACCGTTTTTCTCTCTTTCTACATCCATGAGATTGGCCTCCTAGTGCCATGAGCGTCCGAATTGATATCATGGTTTTCTAAGTCTAATCTGGTGCTGTTGTTAGACGATATCGCATCACCATCTTCATGCAGCACATCTTCTTCCTCATGCACAGTACGCAGAGGAGTCCTCTCAGACCCAACAACAATAGATCTGTCCAACGGATCGCAGTCTTGAATATTACTGCTTCGTTCAAATCATGGAGATATAATTACCAAGTCTGTTCAAATCTAAACTGACAAATTCGAGATCTTAGAAATAAGGATACCAGTAGAGATTAGTTTGAAAACAAATACCTATTCTGATACGCAGCAGTGTCTCTCATTAGCCCGACTCCACAGCAACTTCACTTCTCTTGCCTGGATCCATCTGGTTGTGCTTCGAAGGAGAAGATGAACAGGATATTTTGGGGGGAAGAAGAGAATCTCTATGCGGACATAAAGTGATATGAGGAGTGGTCTCTCTCAACTGAAATCGAGCGACACGAAATAAATGTCCTGTCCTAGACTGTACTAAGTGTACAACTAACATTTAATAATGGCCCCATCTCACCGCGTATCTAACAATTGTATTCAGCCCATAAAGATAATTTAAAACAATTAATGTGGAGATCTGCCTATAGTAACCAATGCTGATGATATAGGAGGGGGGGGGGGGGGGGGGGCAGCACCTCAGAGCCACAAATCCTCGTTCGTGAGGGGTCAGCTTATTTTAGAAGCCGACAAAAGAACCCGGTATTAATGTGCCAAATAAGTAAGTGAAACCGTTGCTTGAGCTAATAAACATCTTTTAAGACTCGCAAAGTTTCATTCAACTTATAAGCAGAACTTATCGAAGTTTTGTGTCAGCCTTTCTCCCAAAAGGGAAAATATATCTTGAATTTGGAGAATACAACCTAGCAATTGCAAATTAGCCAGTGCAGTAAAGTTGAGTGCAAACCTAGCTGTGGTCATGATACTAGCTGATGATTCTAAAATTCTATTTGTGAAAATATTATATGGGGGCTGATGATGGGAATCTTGGTTTCTTTGGGTGAGTGGCTCGATGTTTGTGTGATATATTGAACTTTTGACTTTTCCGAGCTGAGCTTGTTTACTTTAACTAGTTGATGTGACACTAAGTTGTTGGGTGCTTGAGTTTCAGAATTCATATGCAGTATTGCGTTAGATTTGCTGTTGGGTGATTGGATCAGAACAAAAAGATTAAAGTAAAAATGTTTCCAACATTTTTCTAGCTTGTGGAATCGTTTCCATCTGTTCCGCTATCTTCTCTTGATGCATTAAATAAATAACATGATTTTAGTTTTATTTATTTTATATTAATACAACTCACGCATGTGGCTTATGTATTCCTCATGCCATCAAGTGAAATGTGTAAGCCGGCCAACATCAGCACATGAAGCCATTTTCATCTCCTGCACATCGCGACTTGGTGGAATGTCAGGGTTGATGTCCTGGAATGTCAACAAAGTGCATGCTTTTGCATCTCGCTGCTGTGCAGCCATGTCCACATACCCGCTACCACCGTATGTTTATCATGGATGATGCTTTAAAACATTTGAATCCTTGAATTTGTCTATGGAGTTATGGACCTTAAGCCTTTGCTGATGTTCGGTTGTTCCTACATCATGATGCCTGCCTGTTTTGTGGATGATTTCTGATTAACGTCGGCAAACCAGTGAAATCAGCTATTCACCGTCCACCTAGACCCGTTAGCTTTGTTCGGTTATCACGTTGTTGATACTACCTCTCTTTTTAAACCTAATTGATTTTATTTGGATACCTCGTTAATTCAATCATCCCATGTTCACCGTTTCTGCAATCTGGCGGGCTATTCATTTACAACCCCTCAACCCCTAGTATTCAGCTGTACAACAGGGAGACTGTTTGGCTGGCTGAAACTCTCCAACCGCATGTAAATCATTGGTAGTGAACTGAGGTCCTGTTGTAGCGGGCGATGTAAGTATGTTCTTGTAGCTAGTCGAGGCTGAGAATATAGTTAGCAATAAATCCCACGCTTCCTGATTTTCTTGTGGTTTGACCATTTTCGCGGATCTATATAAACTGCTATGGATGGAGATGAGTGTCCGATTTAGATTGTTTCTCCTTGTTTGATTTTATGGAAATAAAACTAATAGCAGTGCTATCGGTTGGTCGAACGGTCTCAGGATTTTGTAAAACTAGGTGATTTCCCCGCGCGTTGCGGTGGGAATTTGTAGTATGATGCAAAAGCATTATGGAGATGAGAAAATAGTGAAACCATTTTAAAGGAATATATGCTTATTACAATCTTCGATGGAATGATACAAAAGACATAAACTTAGTACATTGTAGTCGACAAATGCATTTCTAATGGGTTCTAATGCTTATATATTGCAAAAGATCATCGTGAGTGATTTAACTGTAGCAGCATGGTATCTAAAAATAATAATTTAATTTGAGCAATCTTAGATTTAGGGCCAATGAATTACCTTGTCATAATTGAAGAGCGGAAAAGCGAACAAAAAACATTACAAAAAGTAGAGAAAGAGAGAGAGAGATGCCTCATATAACGTATGTTGGTAGTATTATTCTTCATGTAATTAAAACCCACCACTCATCATTCTCCAATTTATTCGTGCTACCGTTTGCCTTAAACCATCATTTCGTTGTGACCACGGCGCTATGTTTGTATTGCTTCTACAGTATAGAAACTTTTGCTTGCGTTCATTGGAAATGCTACTTCCCTTTCAATACCCTGGGCTGCGCATGCTAGATTTCTGTGCGGGCATTCTAGCTGCTATACCACAACTCCAACAGATGTACACCGTACACATACATTGATACACCTCGAAGACCTCTCTGTGACTGAGGTCTTGCACACCTTTTCCAGCATGACCTGGGACTCTGACCCACATGGCAACACCCACACTAACATCCACA
The DNA here is from genome assembly GCF_018294505.1 of Triticum aestivum. Lineage (NCBI taxonomy): Eukaryota > Viridiplantae > Streptophyta > Magnoliopsida > Poales > Poaceae > Triticum > Triticum aestivum. The sequence continues at coordinate 528,972,275 of NC_057798.1, forward strand.
CACAGCTCCTCCAAACAAAAGAAGAAAAGCAAGGACGGAAATCAGCTGATGAGCCTTCATATCCTTCAAAATAGTGTCAAATTACATATCGTCAGATATGTTCTAGTTTAATTAAATTGCCGTATTTTGCGGGGGTAATTACATTGACATTGACGCAAAACAAATTGCATAGATTAGCGCCCGATTGATTAAAAACTTAACTAATTGGACAGAGTATTTTCCGGATGCAACAAAATTACTTTCGCTTGTCATGTGAGGACGACGAATTGCACAGATATCAGTTGGATTGGTAAAACCTATATAAGATTTGACGCTATTTTGTTGCTAGCACCCCCCTGTAATTTAGAGACAGAAATAAGATAACTCTAATTAGATACCTACCTTGTAACCTCTGATGTAAAAATTGCTAGGGAGCTCGGTTCTCCTCACCGTGATCTGATGCAACACAGATGCATGCGCCTCAAAGAGGACAGGGGGTCGAGAGTGAGGAGAAGCAAGTGGCGTTGGGATGGGTCCTGGTAAACCGGAGAGCATAGAGGATGGGGGTGATTACCTTGAGCAGGACCGTAAGAACAGCAAGGGAGCCACCTGGAGGAGCAGGTGAGAGAGATTGAGATTTGAGAGCCATATGATGGTTCGTAGAAAAACATTGGCCGTATGCAGGAGCAATTTACGCTAGGAGACGAATCGGTGGCACGAACCACAATATCATTAGGATCTTCAGTGTACCAATATATACGCTTGACTGCCCAACTTCTTTTCTCACCGCAACAGATCATGGCGCAGTTGTCCCTGAAAATCTGACGCAACCACTCTCCTTCTCCTGACCAAGCCAATGCTCCTGCCGCCTGCTGATACCGTTAGCTACAGCACACATTTGTTGATTATTTGGAGGTGATGGTAGTGCGGGGGAGAGATGGCTGCAGAGAAGAGAACAAATTAGTTGGCAACGATGACCGAAGTGGTGGGTGTGGGCTAGACTGGAGGACGGGGAGGGTATTAATGGTGAAAAAACGTGGTAGGGTAGGCAGGCAGGGGAGAGGAGGAGGCAAAGGGTGCATCCTTTCCAGTTTCCATGACTTGATTTATTTGGGTTAGAGAAGATGATTTAATGGGGATTAGAGAAGATGGAGAGGGAGAGGAGCTTCCATGCAGAAAATAGGAAGGAGTGGAGACGCTGCGTGGGGAAATAACGCTAGCGTGGAGAAGAAAAGACGCAATCTGGTACTCGGTTTCACGTCTATTGTGATGCTGAAATGGCACATGTGATGTTATGGGATGGTTGCATGTTAAGAGAAATGAAGCAATGGGCCTACTTGATGATGTGGATAGCTTGCATGTCAAGAGAAATATGATAGTGGGGATGAACTATTTAGGTATTATAGATTATAGATGTGGAATTGATACATGTTGATCTTGTCTCGGGATGGTGATGTGGTAAAATTTGGAATTGGATTGTATTATATTTGTGGTCAATGTCAGGAACAGATGATTGGATTGGTTGAAGAATGGAATAAAAAAACGAAAAAAAATGTGAAAAAAATAGAAAAGAAAACAAGGCAGTGTACTACCGCGGATTGGGTCGGCCCATATGCTCGCGCCCTTCTTGCCGAGACATAGGCGCTCCCCACGTGGAATGCCCGCCTCCAACTTCCTCCTCCCCTACTCACACCGGTGCGCCCTCAGGTTGGCCAACTGGCACCACCTTACATGGCCGCCGGTCAGGTCAGGTGAGCTGCAAACCATCCCATCGAAGCTTCCTGCCGCCACCGATGCCATCCTCCGTATCATGTTCGCACACGACCAGCGTCCCAAGATGCCATACTAGGGTATAACTATTTAGTGTTACCATGTCAGATATTGCTTCGTTGATTGCTAATATTGTTTGTAACTTGGTACAATTGAGTAGTGCAATGCTTTTCAACTAATTTTAAGAAAAAAATTATATCCTGGTTTCGACAATTTATTTATGTATATTATTTATCAAAATTTCTATATTCTATCACAAAATAAAAGAGCGCGGCAACGTGCGCCATCAAAGATATAGTATGCTTTAAGGTTGTGTACACGTTCCAAACACCTGCAGCAATTAAAAATAAGTTCTACTGCGAATGAAAACCCGCAAGAAACGAGAAATGCTGTAGAAGGGCCCATACCGTGGGGGTAAACCACGACGACTGGCCTGGCCGCCCAGCGCGGAAGCAACCAGTAGTGTCCGGCCGAGCGCGTGTCAGAGGAGCGGTGCTAGTGCGGCCTGGAACGACTTTTCCTTTGCACTTGTTCCGCAACTCCGCCGACGAGTCCGGTCCGAGGTTGCGGAGCGAGGGCGAGCGTCGTAGACGAAGTAGTCGAACGCGAAAGTAAAAGACACAGAGAGATATGAAGGAGACCAACTTTATTAATCAATGATCAGGTGTTACAATGATGGCTCCTTGTTGCTTTATATAGGGACTAGGGGGTCAAGGGATAAGTCCACACTTAACGTAAAGTGGGGAAACGGGAGGGGCTAGCCCATGCGATTTGCACGCGGCCTTCGCCACCCTCCCGGGTGGCCCAGTTTCCCAACACTCCCCCTTGGGTAATTATCTGTATATCCATGCCTCAAAACACCGAAAAACTCAGTGGGAAAAAAATATGGAGAAAGAGCACACAGTATACGTTGTTGTACTGCACGAATTGCCTCGTCAAAAACCTCGTGTGAGAAACATCAGGAAAACTCACTCAAGGGAAAAAGAGTACAATCCACTCAACCATCAAGTTGAGTACTCGATCATCAGGATTGAGATTTTAGCGACGAGTTTGTGAAGTTTCTCCCCCTGAACCTTGCATCTCTCTAAGTCTCATCATACCGATTTCACGCACACACCTCTCTAAGGTTGATGCCGGTAATGATTTAGTGAACATATCAGCAAGATTGTCACAAGACTTAGTATGCAAAACTCTCACCTCGTTCAACTATTGCAGCTCATGTGCATAGAAGAACTTGGGACTAATATGCTTTGTGAGGTTACTCTTCACATAACCCATTTGGACTTGTGCAACACAAGCAGCATTATCTTCATAGATAATGGTAGGGGTTTGTACGGTGTTCAGCCCACATGTCTACTGAATGTGGCCGATCATCCGCCGAAGCGCTACACATTCTTTTGACGCTTCGAATAGTGCCATGATTTCCGAGTGGTTCGTGGAAGTCGACACAAGAGTTTGCTTGGACGATTTCTATGAAAACGCAGTTCCACCACAAAGGGAAGCATATCCAGTCTGCGATTTGCAATCATGCAGGTCCGTTAGGTACCCAGCATCGGCATAGCCTATAATAGATAGGTCTTGATTCCTTTTATAAAACAGGCCAAGATCTTTGGTCCCTTGCAGGTACCGGAAGACGTCCTTGACACCTTTCCAATGTCTTTTGGTAGGTTCAGAACTGTACCTCGCAAGCAAACTGACGATGAACGCAATGTCTGGCCGTGTACAGTTTGCGAGATACATGAGTGCTCCAACTGCACTCAGGTAAGGAAATTCTGGTCCCAGAGTTTCCTCCCCCTCTTCCTTTGGCTGAACGGGTCCTTGTCTGGCTGTAAAGACCTTTCGACCATCGGGGTCTTAGAAGGATATGCCTTATCAAATCCAAATCTTTCTAACACCTTCTGGGTGTAGGCTGACTGGTGCACTAGAATCCCATCAGGGTAATGTTCAAGTTGCAGACCTAGACAGAACTTGGTTTTACCCAAATCCTTCATCTCGAATTCCGACATCAGGTAGGAACTCGCTTCCTCAATATCCTCAGGTGTACGGATTATGTTTAAATCGTCCACGTACACCGAGATTATACAAAGTCCATTTTGGGATCGCCGTATGAAAACACATGGGCAATCTTTATTGCTCGTGTAGCCCTTCTCATGAAGGAAATCGCTTAAGCGATTGTACCACATTCTACCAGACTGTCTGAGTCCGTACAGTGCCTTTTGAAGTTGAACACTATATAGACCCCTGTTTGCTCTATCATGGTTCGGAACAGGGATACCTTCTGGAACCTTCATGTATATGTTCGAATCCAAGTTACCATACAGGTAAGCAGTGACAACATCCATTAGCTTCATTTTCAAGCCCATGTTTACTGCCATCGAGATCAAGTATCTAAAGGTAACTCCATCCATTACCGGGGAATAAGTCTCCTCAAAATCGACACCTAGTCGTTGAGTGAACCCTTGAGCGACGAGCCTTGCTTTGTACCGCACTACCTTATTATTTTCATCTCTCTTTAGATCAAAAACCCACCAATGGCCAATAGGGCGAATGTGGGGAGGAGTTTGACAAACTGGTCCGAACACCTTCCTTTTGTTGAGAGATAATAATTCGGCAGTAATTGCATGCTGCCAATCTTTCCAATCCGACCTTTTCTTGCAATCAGCGAGCGTGTTAGGCTCAGGGTCAAGATCCATGATTGAGGCAATTTTCGTAGCAAAGTTGATGTCGACAATCACCGTTGCTCGGTTCAGGGACTCCCCCGTATAGATATAATTTATGGCCATTTCGTCATGGAGCGCATCCGGCGCAAACACTTGCTCTACCAAATTTCCCATTATGGGAGCAAGGTCCTTTAGATTTCCCGCACCGATGTGTGCGCTCACATCTCCGCTGGGTGTTTCCCCTATGGGAAAGTTTAAGTCCGGAATTTTGTGCACTGAATTTACCGTACTTGTGCCAGGTCTCGACCGGCTCCCCGTTTCAATTTGGGGTACTTTTGCGACAGGCTGCGATAAATCTCTCTTATCCTTTTTCGTCAGACGTCCCCGAGTACTTGGGATTTGAAAAACCGGATTTCTCATCCTTTTAGGCTTTTGGACGGGAGCGGGTATATCATCATTTTTCTTCGGTATTTCAACCCTTTTCGGTGCATTGCGCGCGTGCACATGCGATTTTGTTACAGTCTTTAAGTCACTAAAGTGGTCGGGCAGTTGATTTGCTAAAGACTGCAAATCTATTATCTTTTGAACTTCTCTCTCAGTCTGAGCAGTGCACGGGTCATGAGCGTGGATCCTCGTGGCTTGCCACGTGATTTCTTAACTTTTAGCATCAAGGGGTTGATTCTCTCCCCCTAAAGTCGGGAAAAGATCCTCGTCAAAAATGCAATCAGCAAAATGAGCCGTGTGACAGTCACCTGTCATGGGGTCCAGATACCTGATTATGGACACAGTCTCATAACCAACGTATATCCCCGACTTACGGAGCGGGCCCATCACCGATCGCTGAGGGGGTGGTATTGGTACATATACCTGGCAACCGAACCTACGAAGGTGGGAAATTTTCGGTGCCGACCCTTGCGCAAGTTGAACAGGAGAGTGGATGTTGTAGGCCGACGGTCGAAAGTTGATGAGATTAGCCGCGTGTAACACCGCGTGGCCCCAACATGTAGTTGGTAAATTACAACCCTGAAGGAGCGGTCGGGCAATGAATTTAATTCTTTTAATCAATGCCTCGGCAAGTCCATTTTGTGTATGAACATGTGGTACCGAGTGCTCAACTTTGATTCCCATTGCCATGCAATAATCATCGAACGCCTTTGAAGTAAATTCTCCGGCGTTGTCCATTCGAATAGATTTTATATGATAATCCGGGAAATTATTCCTCATTTGTATGATCTGAGAGATCAACTTTGCAAAGGCATGGTTCCGTGTTGATAGCAGGCAAACATTGGACCATTTAGAGGAAGCATCAATGAGCACCATGAAGTACCGAAACGGCCCCGTGAGGGGCTGAATTGGACCGCATATGTCCCCTTGGATACGTTCTAAGAATGCGGGGATTTCATCCCTCACCTTGAGGGGCGATGGCCTAATGACTAACTTCCCCTTAGCGCATCGGAGCACATGAAATCATCGGGATTCGGGAAGTTCTTCACGTTAACATTATGGCCATGCAAGTTGTTAATTATATTTCTCATCATCATAAGTCCGGGGTGGCCTAACCTATCGTGCCAGAGGCAGAAGAGTTCAGAGCTTCTAAAGACGGTCTTGAGGGTAGTGTACACGGGCGGTGCTACTATATTAGTGTAGTATAGCCCTGTGTCAAATGAAGGAAGCCTTTCGATAACATGTTTACCACCTGCATCACGCTTTGTAATGAGTAGGCACTCCTTGCCGTTTTCATCATCGGTCTTAGCATGGAAACCATTAGCGCGGATGTCTCTAAAGCTCAAAAGAGTACGAGTCGACTCCGGGTACAACAACGCATCATTAATGATCAAAGTTGTTCCCATAGGGAGTATAATAGTGGCTCGTCCGGAGCCAACTATGTGAGAACCGCAGCCGGCGATTGTCATAATACTTCCCGGAGATTTTTTAATGGACTCAAAGTACTTAGTTTCTCGTAAAATGGTATGAGTGGTGGCGCTATCGGCAAGGCATGTTTCCTCCATTCGGGCGCCACACGCGTTCTAAAATATGACATCTAATTAATGTAATGAGGAAGAAAATACATTAAAAATAAATGCACACATCTCAGAACATAACATGCTATCATGTATAAATAATGGAATAAATGTCATCCAATCGCCAAAGTAAAGAATAAGTTTATGCTCTCATAGAGCTTACAACCAAATCAAATTTATTCAATTTTATGTATCAAATCACGGAATCATGATAACCAAAGAGGTATGCTAAGTGGACTCGGTGAAGAAGCCATTCACTTCAGCCGCAATCTCCATACTAGTGAGCTGATCCTCCTTAGAAATCATCTTGGAGGCAGCATCAATGTCTAGTGGCGGCGCCGCCGCCGAGGCGACCATGTGGTCAACCTGCATGGTGACGTGGGCGTCGGTAGAGACCGCCAAAGCTGCCGCGATGGGCACCACGGGGGGCGCCTCTATGGGCGCAGCAGGGGGCGTAGCGATCATCACGGGTGCCGCCATGGGCACCGGTGGTACTGCCTCCTGAACCAAGGCGAGGTGCGTCTCACGCGCCTTCCGAGCCTTATATGCATCAACGACCTCCTGTGGTGCGCGGCACTGGCGGGAGAAATGCTCCACCAAGCCACAACGAAAGCAGTCCTGAGGCCTCTGCCCTCCCTTGCACGGCTTGTTCTGCTTAGCCGGGGGGGGGGGGTGAGGGCCCTTCTTCTTGCCCTTCCGGCCCCTCTTCTTCTGTTGAGGCTTGCAGACTTTGAGAGCATTTACCTCCTGGCGAGAACTCCCCCCAAGTGGTTGCGCGACAAAGTTCTTTTTGAGAACCTCGTCCTGCGCCTCCGCCACCTGGAGGACGTCAATCAACTCTGAATACCTCGTGTAGTTCCCCTGGCGGTAGTTCCATGAGGACTGGACCGCGTCGGGGTGGAAAGTGGATAGGATTTTCTCAATCTTTTGGGAGTCGGTAATCTCAGTACCACACAACCGAAGAGTCGTACAAATCCGGTGCAGAGCCGAATTGTACTCCCCAACCGTCTTGAAGTCCGCAAACCTCAGACGCATCCACTCTGCCTCTGCACGTGGCTTCACAGTGTACTTCAGCCGCTCAAACCGCTGCTTAAGAGTGGTCCAAAGGCCAGAAGCACTGCGCTCAGCCATATACTCATCTTTCAGAGTAGGTGACAGGTGATGACGGAGAAAGTGCAGAGCCTACGCATTCTCAGTTTCGAACTTGGGATCAGTGGCGGCCAGCTGGGCCCCCTTACCGATCGCCCTCGGGAGGGTTTTGCCCTGGAGAAAAATCTCGCAGTCCGAGGACCATGACAGGTAGTTCGGCCCTGTCTGGGCCAACTCAGGAAACTCCTTGTGGACAATTCCGGCCATCTGTGATTTATGCAAAAATCATGAGATTACAACAGGTAATCTTTTGCACAAAGCGATGTTGATAAACTTATTCAATAAAAAGACGTTCCAATATTTAAAACATGCTATTATGTGACTTACTAAATGATTAAGAGTGCTAAACAATTAATCTACATCAGTAAAATCATACAATAATATCATGTTACAAAGATAGCATGTTAAGCGCATCTAGTATGTGAAAACTAGCCCAAAAATTGAATTCCCAAGGCATTTTTAAGCCCAAATACGTGTTTTCAGTGAAAACAAACAGTTCTAGGGGCTTCTACGCGAAATATTACAGCAGGAATAAAACTTGCGTAAAATCTGGAAACTACGAAGGCTAAACCGCAAAAATCCCGCGCTGCAGCCGGCGCCACTTTTTTTATACCGGGGTCTCTACAGCCCGCGGCCCAGCCGGGCCCAGCAGCCAGCCCACGCCACCCTTTTTTTATATTGGGGCGCCACGGTCGCGGCCCAGACGAAGCCCAGTGGCCAGCGGGCCAGCCCATGCGGGGCGCGGCCAGCTGCCCGCAGCGACGCTAGGGTTTCCCCTAGCGCCCGAGCGGCGGCGGCGGCTAGCCCGTGGGCATCCCTGCCGGGCACGCTCGAGGGAGCGGCGGCCTGGGGCCTGATGACCCACAAGTGTAGGGGATCTATCGTAGTCTTTTCGATAAGTAAGAGTGTCGAACCCAACGAGGAGCAGAAGGAAATGATAAGCGGTTTTCAGTAAGGTTTTCTCTGCAAGCACTGAAATAGTAGGTGATAGGTAGTTTTGTGATAGGATAAATAGTAACGAGCAACAAGTAAATAAAGTAAATAAAGTGCAGCAAGGTGGCCCAATCCTTTATGTAGCAAAGGATAAGCCTGGACAATTTCTAATAATGATAAAGGAGCTCCCGAGGACACATTGGGAATTATCGTCAAGCTAGTTTTCATCACATTCATATGATTCGCGTTCGGTACTTTGATAATTTGATATGTGGGTGGACCGGTACTTGGGTACTGCCCTAACTTGGACAAGCATCCCACTTATGATTAACCCCTTATTGCAAGCATCCGCAACTACAAAAAGAAGTATTAAGGTAAACCTAACCACAACATTAAGCGTATGGATCCATATCAGCCCCTAACGAAGCAACACATAAACTAGGGTTTAAGCTTCTGTCACTCTAGCAACCCATCATCTACTTATTACTTCCCCATGCCTTCCTGTAGACCCAAATAATGGTGAAGTGTCATGTAGTCGACGTTCACATAACACCACTAGAGGAAAAGACAACATACATCTCATCAAAATATCGAACGAATACCAAATTCACATGACTACTAATAGCAAGACTTCACCCATGTCCTCAGGAACAAACGTAACTACTCACAAAGCATATTCATGTTCATAATCAGAGGAGTAATAATATGCATAAAGGATCTGAACATATGATCTTCCACCAAGTAAACTAATTAGCATCAACTACAAGGAGTAATCAACACTACTAGCAACCCACAGGTACCAATTTGTAGTTTTGATACAAGATTGGATACAAGAGATGAACTAGGGTTTTGAGAGGAGATGGTGCTGGTGAAGATGTTGATGGAGATTGACCCCCTCCCGATGAGAGGATCGTTGGTGATGATTTCCCCCTCCCGGAGGGAAGTGTCCCCGGCAGAACAGCTCTGCCAGAGCCCTAGATTGATTCCGCCAAGGTTCCGCCTTGTGGCGGCGGAGTTTCTTCCCGTAAGCTTGCCCACGATTTTTTCCAGGGTAAAAGTGATGATATAGCAGAAGATGGACGCCGGAGGCCCACCAGGGGGCCCAGGAGATAGGAGGGCGCGCCCCATAGAGGGGGGGGGGGCGCCCCCCTGTCTCCTGGACAGGGTGTGGGCCCCCTGACCTATTTCTTTCGCTCAGAAATTCTTATTAAATCCAGAAAGTTGTTTCGTGGAGTTTCAGGACTTTTGGAGCTGTGCAGAATAGGTTTCCAACGTTTGCTCCTTTTCCAGCCAGAATTCCAGCTGCCGGCATTCCCCCTCTTCATGGTAAACCTTGTAAAATAAGAAAGAATAGCCATAAGTATTGAGATATAATGTGTAATAACATCCCATAATGCAATAAATATTGATATAAAAGCATGATGCAAAATGGACGTATCAACTCCCGCAAGCTTAGACCTCGCTTGTCCTCAAGCGGAAGCCGAAATCGAAAAATATGTCCACATGTTTTGAGATAGAGGTGTCTATAAAAATAAAATGCAGACATGAGGGCATCATGATCATTCTAATAACAACAACATATATAGATTTTGTCATATGATTTCCTATGCTCAAGTAATAAGCAATTCACAATGTCAAGTATGGTTCAAAAACTTCATTGGGAACTAACAAACTATAATCTCAGTCACTGAAGCAATTGCAATTTATCGTAACATCAGAAAGAGTCAATAATAGTGCTTTTCAGCAAGCTCACATACTCAACTATCTCGTAGTCTCCAACAATTGTTAACACTCATGCAATACTTGTGGTTATAGAGTTTCAGCCGGACACTGAGAAAGATAGGGGCTTATTGTGTTGCCTCCCAACGCATTCACCTTTAGGTGATGTCAACAATAATGGCCCATGCTAACTTACATCCAATTGGATATATATATATATATATATATATATATATATATATATATATATATATATATATATCATGATCTTTCAAACACGAGGAGCTTGCCAAAGGATAAAATGAAAAAGGGAAAGGTGAGGATCACCTTGACTCAAGCATAAAGTAAAAACATAAAGTAAAAGATAGGCCCTTCGCAGAGGGAAGCAGAGGTTTTCATGCGCGTTTAGGGTTGATGCATAAAATCTTAGTGCAAAAGAACGTCACTTTATATTGCCCCTTGTATGTGGACCTTTATTATGTAGTCCGTCGCTTTTATTACTTCCACAACAAGTTCGTACAAAGCTTATTTTCTCTGCACTAATAAGTCATATATATTTAGAAAGCAATTTTTATTGCTTGCACCGATGACAACTTACTTGAAGGATCTTACTCAATCCATAGGTAGGTATGGTGGACTCTCATGGCAAAACTGGGTTTAAGGGTAATTGGAAGCACAAGTAGTATCTCTACTTGGTGCAAGGAATTTGGCTAGCATGAGGGGGAAAGGCAAGCTCAACATGTTTGGAAGGTCAATGACAATATACTTTAACTGAGATGTCGGAAAACATAAACCATTACGTTGTCTTCCTTGTCCAACATCAACTCTTTTAGCATGTCATACTAAATGAGTGCTTCACAATCATAAAAGATGTCCAAGATAATATATTTATATGTGAACTCCTCTTTCCTTATCACTTCCTATTAATTGCAACGATGACCAAGGCTATGTTCATCAACTCTCAACAATTTTTATGCCTCATACTTTCTATGTGTGAAGTTATCACTATCCATAAGATCAATATGAAATCTTTTATTCTTTCTACTTTCTCAAGATCATAGCAACATAGCAAAGCCCTTGACTCAAAACTAATCTTTATTATCGATAGCACACGAACTCGATTACATAAAGAGATCACAAAGCAAAACTCGAAACTACTTGATATCAAAACTTGAAACTACTAGATCAAGACATTACTAAAAGGATCGAACTAAATAAAGCGGTAAAGATAGGAGTGTGATGGTGATACGATACCAGGGCACCTCCCCCAAGCTTGGCAGTTGCCAAGGGGAGTGCCCATACCCATGTGATTATGTCCTCGGAGGTGATGGAGGTGGTGATGATGACGGTGGATAATCGCACATCGAGCGTAAAAGTTCCTCCAACTTGCGGATAATGCCCTTAAGCCCAGCAATATGATCCTTCAACAGAATATTCTCCTATGTGAGGTACTTGTTTTGCATGCGAGCTAACTCAATCATCTTGAAAGCTTCAATCTCTATTGGAGTAAAGAGGTTAGGTAAAGGTCGAGGGATGTCTTCTTCTTTCACCACCGGAGCTTGAACCTCCATGGCCTTCTTGATCCCTTCATCCTTGTTGATCTCTTCTGGTTCTTCTCTTTTCAGCTCTATCTTCAATAGCCAAGCATCCTTGTCTTCTTTGTTGGAGGAGGGTGAAGTCATGGTGCTCTAAATCTGCAACGGAAACAACTCGAAACGAAAACAGAGGATATTTGCATGATACGGTGGTCAAAACCTTCGGGAGTATACATAATGAACTTTTACCGACCAAAATACGTAACGTGCAAGAAAACGGAGTCCGGGAGGCACACGAGGTGCCCACGAGACAGGGGGCGCGCCCTACAGGGGGGTGGTGGGTGCCCTCCACTCTTGTGGGAGCCTCGTGTCCCTTTTGGACTACTTCTTTCTTCCTAAAATTCTTAAATAATCCAAAACTGATAAAAATTGCCATTGGAGTTGTTTTGGAGTCGGTTTACTTATCGTACCACATACCTATACCTTTTCGGAGGCTGGAACGTTCTGGAAAGTGTACCTTATGTATTCCTCAGGGGTTATGGTTTCAATAATATTAGTTTCAACATTGATAGGATTACCTGAACTATAATGTTTAATTCTTTGACCGTTTACCACCCTCGGATTTGTGCCTTCAAAGTTGTTGCTTTTTATAGCACCAGAACAATAGACCTCCTCGATAACGTAGGGACCTTCCCATTTTGAGAGAAGTTTTCCTGCAAAAAAATCTTAAACGAGAGTTGAATAATAACACATAATCTCCTACGTTAAACTCATGCTTTTGTATCCTCTTATCATGCCAACGTTTGACTTTTTCTTTGAAAAGCTTGGCATTCTCATAGGCTTGGGTTCTCCATTCATCAAGTGAGCTAATATCAAACAACCTCTTCTCACTGGCAAGTTTGAAGTCATAATTGAGCTCTTTAATAGCCCAATATGCCTTATGTTCAAGTTCAATAGGTAAATGACATGCTTTTCCATAAACCATCTTATAAGGAGACATACCCATAGGATTTTTGTATGCAGTTCTATAAGCCCATAATGCATCATCAAGTTTTTTGGACCAATTCTTTCTAGATCTATTCATAGTCTTTTGCAAAATTAATTTGAGCTCTCTATTGCTCAACTCTACTTGACCACTAGACTACGGATGATAAGGAGATGCTATTCTATGATTGACATCATACTTAGCAAGCATCTTACGGAAAGCACCATGAATAAAATGTGAACCACCATCAGTCATAAGATATCTAGGGACTCCAAACCTCAGAAAAATAACTTCCTTAAGCATTTTAATAGAAGTGTTATGATCAGCACTACTAGTTGGAATAGCTTCTACCCACTTAGTAACATAATGAACAACAACTAAAATATGTGTATAACCATTAGAGGCAGGAAAAGGTCCTATATAATCAAAGCCCCAAACATCAAACGGTTCAATAACAAGAGGATAATTCATAGGTATTTCCTGACATCTACTAATGTTGCCTATTCTTTGACATTCATCACAAGATAAGACAAACTTACGAGCATCTTTGAAGAGAGTAGGCCAATAAAAACCAGATTGTAGTACCTTGTGTGTAGTTCTATCTCCAGCGTGGTGTCCTCCATAAGATTCAGATTGACACTTACGTAGAATCTGTTCCTGTTCATGCTCAGGCACACAACGTCTAATAACACCATCTACTCCTTTATAAAGGTGTGGATCATCCCAGAAGTAATGTCTTAAATCATAAAAGAACTTTTTCTTTTGCTGGTATGTGAAACTAGGCGGTAAATATTTAGCAACAATGTAATGAGCATAATCAGCATACCAAGGAGCAGTACGAGAAGCATTGACAACCGCTAATTGTTCATCAGGAAAGCTATCATTAATAGGCAGGGGGTCATCAAGAACATTCTCTAACCTAGACAAGTTATCTGCAACGGGGGTTCTCAGCTCCCTTTCTATCAATAATATGCAAGTCAAATTCTTGGAGCAAGAGAACCCATCTAATGAGTCTAGGCTTAGCATCTTTCTTTTCCATAAGATATTTAATAGCAGCATGATCAGTGTGAATAGTAACTTTGGAATCAACAATATAAGGTCTAAACTTATCACATGCAAACACAACTACTAAGAACTCTTTTTCAGTAGTAGCATAATTTCTCTGGGCAGTATCAAGAGTCTTACTAGCATACTGGATAACATTCAATTTCTTATCGACTCTTTGCCCTAAAACAGCACCTATAGCATAATCACTAGCATCGCACATAATTTCAAAAGGTAAATTCCAATCAGGCGGCTAAACAATAGGTGCAGTGATCAAAGCTTTCTTAAGTGTTTCAAATGCTTCTACACAATCATCATCAAAGACAAAAGGAATATCTTTTTGCAATAAATTAGTCAGAGGCCTAGAGATTTTAGAGAAGTCCTTAATGAACCTCCTATAAAAACCGGCGTGACCAAGAAAACTTCTTATACCTTTTATGTCCTTGGGACATGGCATCTTTTCAATAGCATCAACTTTGGCTTTATCAACTTCAATACCTCTCTCAGAGATCTTGTGCCCCAAGACAATGCCTTCATTAACCATAAAGTGACACTTTTCCCAATTCAGGACGAGACTAGTGTCTTCGCATCTCTACAAAACTCGATCAAGGTTGCTCAAACAATCATCAAAAGAGGATCCATAGACGGAGAAGTCATCCATGAATACCTCACAAATCTTTTCACAAAAATCAGAGAATATAGCCATCATGCATCTTTGAAAGGTAGCAGGTGCATTACATAAACCACAAGGCATACGTCTATAAGCAAAAGTACCAAAAGGGCAAGAAAAAGTAGTTTTAGATTGATCCTTCGCTGACACAGGTACATGAGAGAAGCCAAAATAACCATCTAGAAAGCAAAAATGTGTGTGTTTGGATAGCATTTCTAACATTTGATCAATAAAAGGTAAAGGGTAATGATCTTTCTTAGTAGCTTTATTTAACTTACGGAAATCAATTACCATCCTATAACCTGTAATAATTCTTTGCGGGATCAATTCATCTTTATCATTAGGAACAACGGTAATACCTCCCTTTTTAGGGACACAATGGACATGGCTTACCCATTCACTATCAGCAACGGGATAAATAATACCTGCCTCAAGGAGCTTTAGTATCTCCTTTCTTACCATTTCCTTCATCTTGGGATTTAATCGTCTTTGAGGATCCCTAACTGGTTTGGCATCTTTCTCCACTGAAATTTTGTGCTGACATAATGTGGGACTAATGTCCTTAAGATCATCGAGAGTATATCCAATAGCAGCTCGGTGCTTCTTCAGAGTTTTCAATAATCTTTCTTCTTCTTTCTCTGAAAGGTTAGCACTAATAATAACAGGATATATTTCTTTTTTATCAAGATAAGCATACTTAAGATTATCAGGTAATGGTTTGAGTTCAAACACGGGATCACCCTTGGGTGGAGGGGGATCCCCAAGAATTTCAACGGGAAGGTTATGTTTCAGCATAGGTTCCTGTTTAATGAATACTTCATCTATTTCTTCCCTTTCCTTCATAAACATATCGTTTTCATGGTCTAGAAAATATTGTTCTAACGGATCAGTTGGAGGAACAACAATGGAAGCAAGACCAATAATCTCATCCTTACTAGGTGGTCTCATCCTTACTAGGTGGTTCCCTTTCACGAGGTTGTCTACTAAACTTAGCGAAATTAAACTCATGAGACATACCATCTATGCCAACAGTGACAATATTCTTTTCACAATTAATCTTAGCACTAGCAGTATTCAAGAAGGGTCTACCAAAAATAATAGGAAAAAAATCATCTTGTGGGGAACTAAGAACAAGAAAATCAGCAGGGTATTTAACCTTCCCACACAAAACTTCAACATCTCTAACAATCCCAATAGGTTTAATGGTATCCCTATTAGCAAGCTTAATAGTAACATCAATGTCTTCTAATTCAACAGGTGTAATGTCGTGCATAATTTCTTTATAAAGATCATAAGGTATCGCACTAGCACTAGCACCCATATCACATAAGCCATGATAACAATGATCTCCTATTTTAACAGAAATAACAGGCATGCCTACGACAGGTCTACGTGTCTTAGTATCAGGTCTAGCAATATTAGCAGTCTCACCCAAGAAAGAAATAACATGCCCATCTAAGTCCTCATCCAAGGGATCTTTAATCATAGAAATACTACGTTCAACATTAATTTGCTCAGGAGGTGTATAAGTCCTAGTATTACTCTTACGAACAACAGTCGAAGCTTTAGCATGATCTTTTATCCTAACAGGAAAATGAGGT
This sequence comes from Triticum aestivum, assembly GCF_018294505.1. Taxonomy (NCBI): domain Eukaryota; kingdom Viridiplantae; phylum Streptophyta; class Magnoliopsida; order Poales; family Poaceae; genus Triticum; species Triticum aestivum. The sequence goes on from NC_057798.1 coordinate 528,988,341, forward strand.
TTTTCAACATAAGCAGTAGGAACAATAGGATCACTATAGGTAATAGTCTTTTCTTCGACTATAATAGGTGCAACTACTTTCACTTCAATAGGAGGATTATATTTAAACCACTTCTCTTTAGGGAGATCAACGTGAGTAGCAAAAGATTCACAAAAAGTAGCTACTATCTCAGAGTCAAGTCCATACTTAGCGCTAAATCCACGAAAAGCATCGGTATCCATAAAAGATTTAACACAATCGAACTTAGGTGTCATACCTGACTCCTTACCATCGTCGGAACCCCAATCTTCAGAGTTGCGTTTAATTTTTTCGAATAAGTCCCATTTGAAATCAGTAGTCTTCAGCATATAAGAACCAGCACAGGAAGTATCGAGCAGGTTGCGATTATCAAGAGAAAGCCGAGCATAAAAATTCTGAATAATCATTTCCCGAGAGAGCTCATGATTAGGGCATGAATATAACATTGACTTAAGCCTCCCCCAAGCTTGAGCGATGCTTTCTCCTTCGCGAGGCCAGAAATTATATATGTAATTATGATCACGATGAACAAGATGCATAGGATAGAACTTCTGGTGAAATTCCAACTTCAATCGCTTATAATTCCAAGATCTCGTATCATCACATAGCCTATACCATGTCAATGCATCTCCCTTCAAAGATAAAGGGAAGACCTTCCTTTTGACAACATCATCGGGAATACCTGCAAGCTTAAATAATCCACAAACTTCATCCACAAAGATAAGGTCTAAATCGGGATGCAATGTTCCATCTCCTGCAAATGGATTAGCTAGCAGTTTTTCTATCATACCCGAAGGAATCTCAAAGTGAATATTTTCATAAAGTTCAGTAGGTTGAGGAGCAACTCTTTGCTCTTCTGGTTGGGGTGAAGATACCCCAAACAAGCCCCTCAAAGGATTAGTTTCCATAGCGACAAGTAACAGAAAATTTCAGCACACTATATAAATGTTTCCTTACCAAGTTCCACTCACCAAAAGCGCTACACTCCCCGGCAACGGCGCCAGAAAAGAGTCTTGATGACCCACAAGTGTAGGGGATCTATCGTAGTCTTTTCGATAAGTAAGAGTGTCGAACCCAACGAGGAGTAGAAGGAAATGATAAGCGGTTTTCAGTAAGGTTTTCTCTGCAAGCACTGAAATAGTAGGTGATAGGTAGTTTTGCAATAGGATAAATAGTAACGAGCAACAAGTAAATAAAGTAAATAAAGTGCAGCAAGGTGGCTGTTGGGGAACGTAGTAATTTAAAAAAAATTCCTACGCACACGCAAGATCATGGTGATGGCATAGCAACGAGAGGGGAGAGTGTTGTCTACGTACCCTCATAGACCGTTAAGCGGAAGCGTTATGACAACGCGGTTGATGTAGTCGTACGTCTTCACGAATCGACGATCCAAGCACCGAACGTACGGCACCTCCGTGTTCAGCACACGTCCAGCTCGATGACGTCCCCGGGCTCTAATCCAGTGAAGCGTCGGGGATGAGTTCTGTCAGCACGACGGCATGGTGACGATGATGATGTTCTACCGGCGCAGGGCTTCGCCTAAACTCCGCGACGATATGACCGAGGTGGAATATGGTGGAGGGGGCACCGCACACGGCTAAGGAATGATCTGTAGATCAACTAGTGTGTCTATGGGGTGCCCCCCTCCCCCGTATATAAAGGGGGAGAGGAGGAGGGGCCGACCTAAGGGGAGGCGCGCCCTAGGAGGGGAAACCTACTCCAAGTAGGTTTGCCCCCTCCCTTTCCTATTCCAAGGAGGGGGAAGGAAGGAGTGGGAGAGGGGGAAGGCAAGGGGGGCGCCGCCCCCCCTTCCTTGTCCTATTCGGACTCAAGGGGAGGGGGCGCGCCTCTTGCCCTGGCCGGCCCCTCTCTCTCTCGACTAGGGCCCATCAAGGCCCATTACTTCCCGGGGGGGTTCCGGTAACCCTCCGGTACTCCGGTTTTTCTCCGAAAACACCCGGAACACTTCCGGTGTCCGAATATAGTCATCCAATATATCAATCTTTATGTCTCAACCATTTCGAGACTCCTCGTCATGTCCGTGATCACATCCGAGACTCCGAACAACCTTCGGTACATCAAAACTTATAAACTCATAATAAAACTGTCATCGTAACGTTAAGCGTGCGGACCCTACGGGTTCGAGAACTATGTAGACATGACCTAGAACTATTCTCGATCAATAACCAATAGCGGAACCTGGATGTTCATATTGGTTCCCACATATTCTACGAAGATCTTTATCGGTCAAACCGCATAACAACATACGTTGTTCCCTTTGTCATCGGTATGTTACTTGCCCGAGATTCAATCGTCGGTATCCAATACCTAGTTCAATCTCGTTACCGACAAGTCTCTTTACTCGTTCCGTAATACATCAGCTCATAACTAACTCATTAGTTACAATGCTTGCAAGGCTTAGGTGATGAGTATTACCGAGGGGCCCCAGAGATACCTCTCCGACAATCGGAGTGACAAAACCTAATCTCGAATTATGCCAACTCAACATGTACCTTTGGAGACACCTGTAGAGCACCTTTATAATCACTCAGTTACGTTGTGACGTTTGGTAGCACACAAAGTGTTCCTCCAGTAAACGGGAGTTGCATAATCTCATAGTTGTAGGAACTTTGTATAAGTCATGAAGAAAGCAATAGCAACATACTAAACGATCAAGTGCTAAGCTAACGGAATGGGTCAAGTCAATCACATCATTCTCCTAATGATGTGATCCCATTAATCAAATGACAACACATGCCTATGGTTAGGAAACATAACCATCTTTGATCAATGAGCTAGTTCAAGTAGGGGAATACTAGTGACACTATGTTTGTCTATGTATTCACTCATGTATCATGTTTCCGGTTAATACAATTCTAGCATGAATAATAAACATTTATCATGATATGAGGAAATAAATAATAACTTTATTATTGCCTCTAGGGCATATTTCCTTCAGTCTCCCACTTGCACTAGAGTCAATAATCTAGATTACATAGTAATGATTCTAACACCCACGGAGTCTTGGTGCTGATCATGTTTTGCTCGTGAGAGAGGCTTAGTCAACGGGTCTGCAACATTCAGATCCGTATGTATCTTGCAAATCTCTATGTCTCCCACTTGGACTTGGTCCCAAATGGAATTGAAGCGTCTCTTGATGTGCTTGGTCCTCTTGTGAAATCTGGATTCCTTTGCCAAGGTAATTGCACGAGTATTGTCACAGAAGATCTTCATTGGTCCCGATGCACTAGGTATAACACCTAGATCGGAAATGAACTCCTTCATCCAGACTCCTTAATTTGCTGCTTCCGAAGCAGCTATGTACTCCGCTTCACATGTAGATCCCGCCACGACGCTTTGTTTAGAACTGCACCAACTTACTGCTCCACCGTTTAATAAAAATACGTATCCGGTTTGCGATTTAGAATCGTCCGGATCAGTGTCAAAGCTTGCATCGACGTAACCATTTACGACTAGCTCTTTGTCACCTCCATATACGAGAAACATATCCTTAGTCCTTTTCAGGTATTTCAGGATGTTCTTGACTGCTGTCCAGTGACCCACTCCTGGATTACTTTGGTACCTCCCTGCCAAACTAATAGCAAGGCACACATCAGGTCTGGTACACAGCATTGCATACATGATAGAGCCTATGGCTGAAGCATAGGGAACTCCTTTCATTTTCTCTCTATCTTCTGTAGTGGTCGGGCATTGAGTCTAACTCAACTTTATACCTTGTAATACAGGCAAGAACCCTTTCTTCGCCTGATCCATATTGAACCTTTTCAATACTTTATCAAGGTACGTGCTTTGTGAAAGTCCAATCAAGCGTCTTGATCTATCTCTATAGATCTTAATGCCCAATATGTAAGCAGCTTCACCGAGGTCTTTCATTGAAAAACTTTTATTCAAGTATCCTTTTATGCTATCCAGAAATTCTATATCATTTCCAATCAACAATATGTCATCCACATATAATATTAGAAATGCTATAGAGCTCCCACTCACTTTCTTGTAAATACAGGCTTCTCCAAAAGTCTGTATAAAACCATATGCTTTGATCACACTATCAAAGCGTTTATTCCAACTCCGAGAGGCTTGCACCAGACCATAGATTGATCGCTGGAGCTTGCACACTTTGTTAGCTCCCTTAGGATTGACAAAACCTTCCAGTTGCATCAGATGCAACTCTTCTTCCAGAAATCCATTCAGGAATGCAGTTTTGACATCCATCTGCCAAATTTCATAATCATAAAATGCGGCAATCGCTAACATGATTCGGACAGACTTAAGCATCGCTACGGGTGAGAAAGTCTCATCGTAGTCAACCCCTTGAAATTTTCGAAAACCTTTCGCAATAAGTCGAGCCTTATAGACAGTTACATTACCGTCAGCGTCAGTCTTCTTCTTAAAGATCCATTTATTCTCAATGGCTTGCCGATCATCGGGCAAGTCAACCAAAGTCCATACTTTGTTCTCATACATGGATCCCATCTCAGATTTCATGGCCTCTAGCCATTTTGCGGAATCTGGGCTCATCATCGCTTCCTCATAGTTTGTAGGTTCATCATGGTCAAGTAACATGACTTCCAGAATAGGATTACCGTACCACTCTGGTGCGGATCTTACTCTGGTAGACCTACGAGGTTCAGTAGATACTTGATCTGAAGTTTCATGATCAATATCATTAGCTTCCTCACTAATTGGTGTGTTTGTCACAGGAACTGATTTCTGTGATGAACTACTTTCCAATAAGGGAGCAGGTACCGTTACCTCATCAAGTTCTACTTTCCTCCCACTCACTTCTTTCGAGAGAAACTCCTTCTCTAGAAAGGATCCATTCTTAGCAACGAATGTCTTGCCTTCGGATCTGTGATAGAAGGTGTACCCAACAGTCTCTTTTGGGTATCCTATGAAGACACATTTCTCCGATTTGGGTTCGAGCTTATCTGGTTGAAGTTTCTTCACATAAGCATCGCAGCCCCAAACTTTAAGAAACGACAACTTTGGTTTCTTGCCAAACCACAGTTCATAAGGCGTCGTTTCAACGGATTTTGATGGTGCCCTATTTAATGTGAATGCAGCCCTCTCTAAAGCATAACCCCAAAACGATAGCGGTAAATCAGTAAGAGACATCATAGATCGCACCATATCTAGTAAAGTACGATTACGACGTTCGGACACACCATTTCTTTGTGGTGTTCCAGGTGGCGTGAGTTGCGAAACTATTCCGCATTGTTTCAAATGTAAACCAAACTCGTAACTCAAATATTCTCCTCCACGATCAGATCGTAGAAACTTTATTTTCTTGTTACGATGATTTTCCACTTCACTCTGAAATTCTTTGAACTTTTCAAATGTTTCAGACTTGTGCTTCATTAAGTAGATATACCCATATCTGCTCAAATCATCTGTGAAGGTGAGAAAATAACGATATCCGCCACGAGCTTCAACATTCATCGGACCACATACATCTGTATGTATGATTTCCAACAAATCTGTTGCTCTCTCCATAGTACCGGAGAACGGTGTTTTAGTCATCTTGCCCATGAGGCACGGTTCGCAAGTACCAAGTGATTCATAATCAAGTGATTCCAAAAGTCCATCAGTATGGAGTTTCTTCATGCGCTTTACACCGATATGACCTAAACGGCAGTGCCACAAATAAGTTGCACTATCATTATCAACTCTGCATCTTTTGGCTTCAACATTATGAATATGTGTATCACTACTATCGAGATTCAATAAAAATAGACCACTCTTCAAGGGTGCATGACCATAAAAGATATTACTCATATAAATAGAACAACCATTATTCTCTGATTTAAATGAATAACCGTCTCGCATCAAACAAGATCCAGATATAATGTTCATGCTCAACGCTGGCACCAAATAACAATTATTCAGGTCTAAAACTAATCCCGAAGGTAGATGTAGAGGTAGCGTGCCGACCGCGATCACATCGACTTTGGAACCGTTTCCCACGCGCATCGTCACCTCGTCCTTGGCCAGTGCTCGCTTATTCCGTAGTCCCTGTTTCGAGTTGCAAATGTTAGCAACAGAACCAGTATCAAATACCCAGGTGCTACTACGAGCTCTAGTTAGGTACACATCAATAACATGTATATCACATATACCTTTGTTCACTTTGCCATCCTTCTTATCCGCCAAATACTTGGGGCAGTTCCACTTCCAGTGACCAGTCTGCTTGCAGTAGAAGCACTCAGTTTCAGGCTTAGGTCCAGACTTGGGTTTCTTCTCTTGAGCAGCAACTTGCTTGCTGTTCTTCTTGAAGTTCCCCTTCTTCTTCCCTTTGCCCTTTTTCTTGAAACTAGTGGTCTTGTTGACCATCAACACTTGATGCTCCTTTTTGATTTCTACCTCCGCAGCCTTTAGCATTACGAAGAGCTCGGGAATTGTCTTGTTCATCCCTTGCATATTATAGTTCATCACAAAGCTCTTGTAGCTTGGTGGCAGTGATTGGAGAATTCTGTCAATGACGCTATCATCCGGAAGATTAACTCCCAGTTGAATCAAGTGATTATTATACCCAGACATTTTGAGTATATGCTCACTGACAGAACTATTCTCCTCCATCCTGCAGTTGTAGAACTTATTGGAGACTTCATATCTCTCAATCCGGGCATTTGCTTGAAATATTAACTTCAACTCCTGGAACATCTCATATGCTCCATGACGTTCAAAACGTCGTTGAAGACCCGGATCTAAGCCGTAAAGCATGGCACACTGAACTATAGAGTAGTCATCAGCTTTGCTCTGCCAGACGTTCACAACATCTGGTGTTGCTCCTGCAGCAGGCCTGGCACCCAGCGGTGCTTCCAGGACGTAATTCTTCTGTGCAGCAATGAGGATAATCCTCAAGTTACGGACCCAGTCCGTGTAATTGCTACCATCATCTTTGAACTTTGCTTTCTCAAGGAACGCATTAAAATTCAACGGAACAAAAGCACGAGCCATCTATCTACAACAAACATAGACAAGCAAAATACTATCAGGTACTAAGTTCATGATAAATTTAAGTTCAATTAATCATATTACTTAAGAACTCCCACTTAGACAGACATCTCTCTAGTCATCTAAGTGATCACGTGATCCAAATCAACTAAACCATAACCGATCATCACGTGAGATGGATTAGTTTTCAATGGTGAACATCTCTATGTTGATCATATCTCCTATATGATTCACGCTCGACCTTTCAGTCTCCGTGTTCCGAGGCCATATCTGCATACGCTAGGCTCGTCAAGTTTAACCTGAGTATTCTGCGTGTGCAAAACTGGCTTGCACCCGTTGTAGATGGACGTAGAGCTTATCACACTCGATCATCACGTGGTGTCTGGGCACGACGAACTTTGGCAACGGTGCATACTCAGGAAGAACACTTCTTGATAATTTTTAGTGAGAGATCATCTTAAAATGCTACCGTCAATCAAAGCAAGATAAGATGCATAAAGGATAAACATCACATGCAATCAATATAAGTGATATGATATGGCCATCATCATCTTGTGCTTGTGATCTCCATCTCCGAAGCACCATCGTGATCACCATCGTCACCGGTGCGACACCTTGATCTCCATTGTAGCATCGTTGTCGTTTACGCCATCTATTGCTTCTACGACTATCGCTACCGCTTAGTGATAAAGTAAAGCAATTACAAGGCGTTTGCATTTCATATAATAAAGCGACAACCATATGGCTCCTGCCAGTTACCGATAACTTCGGTTACAAAACATGATTATCTCATACAATAAAATATAGCATCACGTCTTGGCCATATCACATCACAACATGCCCTGCAAAAACAAGTTAGACGTCCTCTACTTTGTTGTTGCAAGTTTTACGTGGCTGCTACGGGCTGAGCAAGAACCGTTCTTACCTACGCATCAAAACCACAACGATAGTTTGTCAAGTTGGTGCTATTTTAACCTTCGCAAGGACCGGGCGTAGCCACACTCGGTTCAACTAAAGTTGGAGAAACTGACACCCGCTAGTCACCTGTGTGCAAAGCACGGCGGTAAAACCAGTCTCGCGTAAGCGTACGCGTAATGTCGGTCCGGGCCGCTTCATCCAACAATACCGCCGAACCAAAGTATGACATGCTGGTAAGCAGTATGACTTGTATCGCCCACAACTCACTTGTGTTCTACTCGTGCATATAACATCAACGCATAAAACCTAGGCTCGGATGCCACTGTTGGGGAACGTAGTAATTTCAAAAAATTTCATACGCACACGCAAGATCATGGTGATGGCATAGCAACGAGAGGGGAGAGTGTTGTCTACGTACCCTCGTAGACCGTTAAGCGGAAGCGTTATGACAACGCGGTTGATGTAGTCGTACGTCTTCACGAATCGACCGATCCAAGCACCGAATGTACGGCACCTCCGTGTTCAGCGCACGTCCAGCTCGATGACGTCCCCCGGGCTCCAATCCAGCAAAGCATCGGGGATGAGTTCCGTCAGCACGACGGTGTGGTGACGATGATGATGTTATACCGGCGCAGGGCTTCGCCTAAACTCCGCGATGATATGACCGAGGTGGAATATGGTGGAGGGGGGCACCGCACACGGCTAAGGAACGATTCGTAGATCAACTTGTGTGTCTATGGGGTGCCCCCCTCCCCCGTATATAAAGAGGGAGAGGAGGAGGGGCCGACCTAAGGGGAGGCGCACCCTAGGAGGGGGAAACCTACTCCAAGTAGGTTTGCCCCCTCCCTTTCCTATTCCAAGAAGGAGGGGAAGGAAGGAGTGGGAGAGGGGGAAGGCAAGGGGGGCGCCGCCCCCCCTTCCTTGTCCTATTCAGACTCAAGGGGAGGGGGCGCGCCTCTTGCCCTGGCCGGCCCCTCTCTCTCTTCACTAGGGCCCATCAAGGCCCATTACTTCCCGAGGGGGGGGGGGGTTCCGGTAACCCTCCGGTACTCCGGTTTTTCTCCGAAAACACCCGGAACACTTCCGGTGTCCGAATATAGTCATCCAATATATCAATCTTTATGTCTCGACCATTTCAAGACTCCTCGTCATGTCCATGATCACATCCGGGACTCCGAACAACCTTCGGTACATCAAAACTTATAAACTCATAATAAAACTGTCATCGTAACGTTAAGCGTGCGGACCCTACGTGTTCGAGAACTATGTAGACATGACCTAGAACTATTCTTGGTCAATAACCAATAGCGGAACCTGGATGTTCATATTGGTTCCCACATATTCTACGAAGATCTTTATCGGTCAAACCGCATAACAACATACGTTGTTCCCTTTGTCATCGGTATGTTACTTGCCCGAGATTCGATTGTCGGTATCCAATACCTAGTTCAATCTTGTTACCGACAAGTCTCTTTACTCATTCCGTAATACATCATCTCATAACTAACTCATTAGTTACAATGCTTGCAAGGCTTAGGTGATGAGTATTACCGAGAGGGCCCAGAGATACCTCTCCGACAATCGAAGTGACAAAACCTAATCTCGAATTATGCCAACTCAACATGTACCTTTGGAGACACCTGTAGAGCACCTTTATAATCACTCGGTTACGTTGTGACGTTTGGTAGCACACAAAGTGTTCCTCCGGTAAACGGGAGTTGCATAATCTCATAGTTGTAGGAACTTTGTATAAGTCATGAAGAAAGCAATAGCAACATACTAAATGATCAAGTGCTAAGCTAACGGAATGGGTCAAGTCAATCACATCATTCTCCTAATGATGTGATCCCATTAATCAAATGACAACACATGCCTATGGTTAGGAAACATAACCATCTTTGATCAATGAGCTAGTTCAAGTAGATGCATACTAGTGACACTATGTTTGTCTATGTATTCACACATGTATCATGTTTCCGGTTAATACAATTCTAGCATGAATAATAAACATTTATCATGATATGAGGAAATAAATAATAACTTTATTATTGCCTCTAGGGCATATTTCCTTCAGTGGCCCAATCCTTTATGTAGCAAAGAATAAGCCTGGACAATTTCTAATAATGATAAAGGAGCTCCCGAGGACACATTGGGAATTATCGTCAAGCTAGTTTTCATCACGTTCATATGATTCGCGTTCGGTACTTTGATAATTTGATATGTGGGTGGACTCGTACTTGGGTACTTCCCTAACTTGGGCAAGCATCCCACTTATGATTAACCACTATTGCAAGCATCCGCAACTACAAAAAGAAGTATTAAGGTAAACCTAACCACAACATTAAGCGTATGGATCCATATCAGCCCCTAACGAAGTAACACATAAACTAGGGTTTAAACTTCTGTCACTCTAGCAACCCATCATCTACTTATTACTTCCCCATGCCTTCCTGTAGGCCCAAATAATGGTGAAGTGTCATGTAGTCGACGTTCACATAACACCACTAGAGGAAAAGACAACATACATCTCATCAGAATATCGAACGAATACCAAATTCACATGACTACTAATAGCAAGAATTCACCCATGTCCTCAGGAACAAATGTAACTACTCACAAAGCATATTCATGTTCATAATCAGAGGAGTAATAATATGCATAAAGGATCCGAACATATGATCTTCCACCAAGTAAACTAATTAGCATCAACTACAAGGAGTAATCAACACTACTAGCAACCCATAGGTACCAATTTGTGGTTTTGATACAAGATTGGATACAAGAGATGAACTAGGGTTTTGAGAGGAGATGGTGCTGGTGAAGATGTTGATGGAGATTGACCCCCTCCCGATGAGAGGATCGTTGGTGATGATTTCCCCCTCCCGGAGGGAAGTGTCCCCGGCAGAACAGCTCTGCCAGAGCCCTAGATTGATTCCGCCAAGGTTCCGCCTCGTGGCGGCGGAGTTTCGTCCCGTAAGCTTGCCCACGATTTTTTCCAGGGTAAAAATGATGATATAGTAGAAGATGGACGCTGAAGGCCCACCAGGGGGCCTAGGAGATAGGAGGGCGCGCCCTATAGGGGGGGGGGCTGTCTCCTGGACAGGGTGTGGGCCCCCTGGCCTATTTCTTTCGCTTAGAAATTCTTATTAAATCCAAAAAGTTGTTTCGTGGAGTTTCAGGACTTTTGGAGCTGTGCAGAATAGGTTTCCAACGTTTGCTCCTTTTCCAGCCAGAATTCCAGCTGCCGGCATTCCCCCTCTTCATGGTAAACCTTGTAAAATAAGAGAGAATAGCCATAAGTATTGAGATATAATGTGTAATAAGAGCCCATACTGCAATAAATATTGATATAAAAGCATGATGCAAAATGGACGTATCAGGGCCGGCCAGCTCGCGCGGCGGCGGCTGGTGCCACCCAACGGCGGCCAGAGCATGCGGCGCCGGTGGCCAAGCCGGCCGGCGAGGCGGTGCGCCCACGGCGCGGTGCGGCCAGGGGCAAGGCATGGCGCGGC